>NC_069133.1:36373592-36653462 GCF_026914265.1 Mya arenaria | reverse complement strand
GCTGTAGCCACAGAGGAATTTTCAAGGACAAGAACCAGTGCTGGTAAAACTGTGGTCTCTGTGGTTTTCCATACCGGCTCTCGGCAAGGATTTTCAAGAAAGGAATACCATCTCCAAGTAAGAAGAAATTCTAAGCATGTCTGGTTTGAATGCTTGCAAAATGCATCTGGGTACTCAATAAGATGAGGTTTACCTTTGAGTTGTTAAAAACTGATTGCAAAATGTCCAAAAGACTATATATTCTATTAAATTTGTCCTGAAAATCTTTGAATTCATGAACTTTTCTGCATATTTATCACATTTATGACTATATTAAAGGTTGTGTATGCCTCAAATGAGTGTTTACAGGCCTTTTTCAAACTTTAACAGTAGTGGCAGATAGTTTTATTTGTGTAAAACATTGCTTTTGTGTCTTGCTTGCAGATCATGATGTGCCAATAAGCTCCAGTTAGCTGCGGCCTTTTCCCCAGGCGGTAGTCCTGCAATCTGAATCCAGGAGATGCAGCTCTGAATCCAATATTTCAGAAGAATGAAGATGTTAGTCAACTCTGTAGTGCTTGTTTGTGTGTAAATGATTCCAATGAGTGAGATTTATAGCAAATCAGGTGTAAATAAGCATCTTATAGACAATAGTGAAGTGCTGTACTCTGAATTTAATGCCAAATCTAGCCTTCAAAACAGATTCTTAAAGTAAAATTTTTTTAAAAATGGGCATAATAATGCTATCTCTGCATTTTCTACATCATGTAGCCACCTCATACATGAAAACTCTAGCAGTTGTCATGAATCTTTAAGTTTTGGTGTGTTTTTTGCCATTTCCTTTGTTGCGCCATTTGTCCCGGAAGCCAACAATTTGGCATATAGTGTTGTTTAGACTGTCTATTAACACATTATCACTAAATTTCTTGTGTTAAACTGAACAGTTCTGTTACCTTTGTATATAAGTGGACCAGAAAAGCAAAATTTTGACAAGTTGAGGCATTTCAGTTGGGCTCTATGTCATTTTTTATATAAAACACTAAGCCGATGAAGTGGAAAAACCTTATTTTGCTTAGAAAAAATCTTAAAAGAGTAGGCAGGCCAGTTTTGTGGTGCTGTTCTATAGACACCATTAAAAGCTACAAGGAAAACTTTACTTGGTCAAATTATTCCAATGCATAAGGAAATAATGGCTCTTCAAAGGTTTGCGGCTTAACATTTGAGGGAAATGGCTGTTTCTGCTTTTTATGAAAATACCACAGGTGCTAATACTTGTCTCATTCATTTAGTGTTTGATATATCATTGCCAAACTTTCAGTATGTGTTGCATATAGCCTGAAGCTGAACTATAGGAGTTTTGAAGTCTGTTTCTGAAAAAATGTTGCTTAAATAGGCTCAAGACCACAGTTATCTGCCCCCCGTTGACCAAGATCCGGATGTGAATACAGAAACAAAGAGTGCTTGTGTTCAAGTATCAATATTTTATTAAAATTGAATGAAAAAGAAGCAAAAAATGTTCTTTTTGCAGAGAACTTGACTGAAGTTGACACTCTATTGCAGAAATTGATAGTTTTCAATGTAAATATTGGAAAAATCATAGCTTGTGGAAGTCTGAAAATTAGTTGTTTGTAGCCGATTGACTCCCTGGCGGAAGGGTTATGTATTTGAACTCAATTTTGACAGTCGGGTCAATGGTTAACATGGTGTTTTCTTGTGATTATATTTTGTGTCTTGAATTGTTCTAGAGATGCCATGTCCTTGTTTTTCAATTGGGGTGTGTATAAAGTCAAAAGCCAGGTTAGTGTCTATATGAAACATATAGTAAAAATAACTGTGGTCTCACGCCTGATATAGAGGAAGCTTTTGGAGGGGTGGCCTATTTTAAATTGTTATAAATTCTTAATTTATACAGCTATCTGGTTGAAATTTGGCCAGTTGACAGTGCTTAGCCATAGAATATTGGTGTTTGAGTATGAAATGTGAAAATCTTATATTACATAATATAAATCAATAATATATAATTTTCTTATATATTTTTGACATTTTTAAAAAAAACTACTTTCACTTTCAATTTAATGTTTGGAAATAGTTCCAAATGATGGTAACTAATGAATGAAAGCCTCACTTTCAATTCCAAAGTATAAATGGAGGGATTTTTTTAACATAGGAAGCAGACCCAGGAGGAACTGTCTGTTGAAGACCCCCCCCCCCCCCCCCCACCAAGCTGCCCACCAGAGGCCAAGCTGTACTTGGTGTTTGCCAACATGCTGTAATTTGTTAGTACTTCAAGATAATATATTAGAAAATGGTATCCAAACTGAAGTACAAAGTGAGACAGTTTGGTCATAAAAGCCCATTGAGACTGTTTGTTCCATTCCTAAATGAATTTCTTTCATGTTGTCAATCATTTCTGGTGTGGCTTTAATAATAATATTATTTTCTAATGAAACTGCTGACTTGTATCAGTCTTTGGTCTGTATTGTGCATCTATTCACACATTTTGTTTGCTCTTTTAAGCAAACATTACAATAATTGCAAATTCTATAAGCAATTAAACAAAACTTACTGCACATAGGATGCAGAATGATGTTTTATTTAGTGAGCATATGATTTTCAGCTTATGGACAAGAAAACATATACTTTAACAATCACAGCAACACAATGAGATCCCAATTTTAAAGAAATAATGCCACCTTTCATTAATTCATTCTATCAATCATTCATATATATTCATTAATTCATTCATTTATTCAATTTATTCATTGAAAAACTTGACATTTCTCAAGGCAAAATAAATAAAAAGTGAGCAGCTTTCATAAAGAATAGAGCCTTTTCCCTTAATGCATTAAAAAACACAACCTTAATACAGTATAAATGTTTTAAAAACCCTAATTTATTGTTTATTTTAATAGCCAGCCTGGTTGCTGTAGCCACAGAGGAATTTTCAAGGACAAGAACCAGTGCTGGTAAAACTGTGGTCTCTGTGGTTTTCCATACCGGCTCTCGGCAAGGATTTTCAAGAAAGGAATACCATCTCCAAGTAAGAAGAAATTCTAAGCATGTCTGGTTTGAATGCTTGCAAAATGCATCTGGGTACTCAATAAGATGAGGTTTACCTTTGAGTTGTTAAAAACTGATTGCAAAATGTCCAAAAGACTATATATTCTATTAAATTTGTCCTGAAAATCTTTGAATTCATGAACTTTTCTGCATATTTATCACATTTATGACTATATTAAAGGTTGTGTATGCCTCAAATGAGTGTTTACAGGCCTTTTTCAAACTTTAACAGTAGTGGCAGATAGTTTTATTTGTGTAAAACATTGCTTTTGTGTCTTGCTTGCAGATCATGATGTGCCAATAAGCTCCAGTTAGCTGCGGCCTTTTCCCCAGGCGGTAGTCCTGCAATCTGAATCCAGGAGATGCAGCTCTGAATCCAATATTTCAGAAGAATGAAGATGTTAGTCAACTCTGTAGTGCTTGTTTGTGTGTAAATGATTCCAATGAGTGAGATTTATAGCAAATCAGGTGTAAATAAGCATCTTATAGACAATAGTGAAGTGCTGTACTCTGAATTTAATGCCAAATCTAGCCTTCAAAACAGATTCTTAAAGTAAAAATTTTTTAAAAATGGGCATAATAATGCTATCTCTGCATTTTCTACATCATGTAGCCACCTCATACATGAAAACACTAGCAGTTGTCATGAATCTTTAAGTTTTGGTGTGTTTTTTGCCATTTCCTTTGTTGCGCCATTTGTCCCGGAAGCCAACAATTTGGCATATAGTGTTGTTTAGACTGTCTATTAACACATTATCACTAAATTTCTTGTGTTAAACTGAACAGTTCTGTTACCTTTGTATATAAGTGGACCAGAAAAGCAAAATTTTGACAAGTTGAGGCATTTCAGTTGGGCTCTATGTCATTTTTTATATAAAACACTAAGCCGATGAAGTGGAAAAACCTTATTTTGCTTAGAAAAAATCTTAAAAGAGTAGGCAGGCCAGTTTTGTGGTGCTGTTCTATAGACACCATTAAAAGCTACAAGGAAAACTTTACTTGGTCAAATTATTCCAATGCATAAGGAAATAATGGCTCTTCAAAGGTTTGCGGCTTAACATTTGAGGGAAATGGCTGTTTCTGCTTTTTATGAAAATACCACAGGTGCTAATACTTGTCTCATTCATTTAGTGTTTGATATATCATTGCCAAACTTTCAGTATGTGTTGCATATAGCCTGAAGCTGAACTATAGGAGTTTTGAAGTCTGTTTCTGAAAAAATGTTGCTTAAATAGGCTCAAGACCACAGTTATCTGCCCCCCGTTGACCAAGATCCGGATGTGAATACAGAAACAAAGAGTGCTTGTGTTCAAGTATCAATATTTTATTAAAATTGAATGAAAAAGAAGCAAAAAATGTTCTTTTTGCAGAGAACTTGACTGAAGTTGACACTCTATTGCAGAAATTGATAGTTTTCAATGTAAATATTGGAAAAATCATAGCTTGTGGAAGTCTGAAAATTAGTTGTTTGTAGCCGATTGACTCCCTGGCGGAAGGGTTATGTATTTGAACTCAATTTTGACAGTCGGGTCAATGGTTAACATGGTGTTTTCTTGTGATTATATTTTGTGTCTTGAATTGTTCTAGAGATGCCATGTCCTTGTTTTTCAATTGGGGTGTGTATAAAGTCAAAAGCCAGGTTAGTGTCTATATGAAACATATAGTAAAAATAACTGTGGTCTCACGCCTAATGTGTTAATATGTTAGAAATGGTGTTACCAAAAACAGCTTGATTTCCAACTGTTTTGTGGTCTTGAACATTGGATTACAGGGAAGGTTCCATGATTTGAACTTACCGTATATGGGGCGCATGTTAAAAGAGTTGATCTAAACAAATAAGCCTCCCCACAAAACCAAATATACATGGTTTAAATGAGTTAATGGGATAATGAGGTCATTCCCCAAAGCAAAATCTGGCTTTGTCTGAAATAGTACATTCTGTTGTATTAATTCCATTTCTTTTCTATTAGAGGTGTCCCTCTGTATCAGCTAGTGGATTATGCAGAGCCAGTATGACATAAAACATCTTTTTAAATTAATTTTCTAACTGAAGTAGATTTCTTTACATTTTTAAATTAAAATTGATAGAATTGTTGAAGTGGTTTTAACATAAAAGTATATATTTTCAATAAAGTAAACGAAACTTTATATCAGAAAATTTTAAGTAAGTAATAATCATTTGAGTATTAAAATACATGCATTGTGTAAATGACTTAAGTCTGGAAATGACTTAAGATGCTTTATGAATAATTACTGCTCCAGGGACTATTGCTTCATTTATGCAAATCAATATTGTTAACAATATTGAGTAACTATTGCAAATACAGGCATGGCAGGGGCAGATCCCGGAACTGATGTAAGAGGGGATTTAACTTGGGGCATGCAACCGGCCTCCAATCCACAGAGGTTTCTCTTGATTGTTTTTAACCCAATATTTATATTGTAAATAGACAATTTATATAGGTTTGTTTTTTTGAGAGAAATCCCTTTGCTCCAATCAGTGAGCAGAAGGAATATTTAATGTAATATGAGTTTCAGGCTAATATTTGTCTAAAATGATGCACTGTTGTTTGTTCTATTCATATTTTTCTTCCATATTGATGTTATAAATGTTCACTATGACAGTTTTAAGGGGGATTGTATCGGCAACTTGGGTCCAACCAATATCCGATGCATGTACTATAATAAGCTATATAAATTTTAAAATTCTTAAGATGATATTGTAACTAAAATGACTATGTAAAAATTAATATAATGTATTATTTTACCATCCTTGCAAATTTTTTTTGCGATATCTCTAAAGGGTATTATGCAGGATTAATCACATTATATGTATGGTTAATTTATGAATGTAATTGCCAGCATCCAATTATATAAAAGTGGTTAATTCTTTGGTATGGTCAATGATAGCCCAAGAGTTTATTGATTGGTCAATATTTATCCAATAAACAGTATTGTAGCGTGTGTGGGCTAGAACCAGCTACCGGGTTAGCTCTGTTGGTTAGAGCTCCATGCTAGTGTTCCGTCGGTCGTGGGTTCGAGCTCAACACCAGGTGCACTTTACCTCCAAAGTTTACTTTACTGGTGGCAGCGGTAAATGGCAGGAGTGCCTCCAGCGGCCTAAAGGTTAAATGGGGGAGGAGTGTAGTGTGTGTTGGCTAGAACCAGCTACCTGGCTAGCTCAGTTGGTTAGAGCTCCATGCTAGTGTTCCGGCGGTCGTGGGTTCGAGTAGTTTTTAGTATTAACCATTCAAAAAAAAAATAAGTGTGTAAACTAACCTCAGAACAGCTTAACCAAGTTTTATTCAATTGGATACTGGATATAAAGAATTATATTATATATGATGCCGTTGTTAGTTCGTCCATGTATTTGATTTAAAAATTAAGGTGACTCGGCTCTTGAATAAGTTATCAAACTCAGAGATTAAAGTTCTTGACCTTACTCTTATTGTAAGCAATATGCTTCTTTAAAGTTTGAGTTTAAATATAGGAGCAAAAGGAATTCTACATGATAACACTAAACCCACATTAATTTCAGCATTAAAGCGACTGCGGTTACAACTCGTTACTTGGCTGTACGGAGTATTGAAAAAAGGACAGATAAGATAGCTAGCAATATTGAACAAGCATGTCCTTAAACTTCGATTACTTTCTGATATAAATGACGGGTTTTTGATTAATTCGAAACTGTCCTTATACTGCACACATGCAGAAGACGGTAGAGGAAATGAAATGTTGTGTCCTAGGATCTCTGGTTATCCCAAGCATCTAACAAGATGTAACTTAAGTTTGCATAGTAACATTAAAATTGTGTGTGTGTGGAATTAAACATTTTGAATGAATACAAATGAATGTTTGGGTAACGGAAGAACGACGAAAAACCGGTGAGTAAACGATGGATAAAAAACATGAACAAAACGGCAGACATGTGGATGTAGGTGAAACTAACATGACTACCAGAGAAAACAAAGGATTTGAATCCGACACTGAATTAAGTGAAAACTTTCATAAAAGGAATGGACATTTAAACAGTGATACTGAAGTTTTAGATGACTTTAGGAAAACAAATGGAACATGTGGTGTTAAATCTTCTGAATCGAAGACAGAAATCGTGAAAGGCCCTGAAAGTAGAAATGGAACAATCCAACATAGAGGTGCAGAAGGTTCAGAGTCAGAAGGTTCCACTTCAGGGAAGGGGGAGTACAGGGTGTACTCCTCAAGATGGTTCATGCTGTTTATTGTCTGCTTCCAGAATGTCACAAATGCCATGGTAACTTATTTCATATCATAATAATTAGTTCAGCTAGGCCTATTTGTACATTTACAGTTATTACTTTTGGAAGATATAATAAAAAATCATAGATGATGTAGTATAATTTTATACGAAAGGTTTAATAAACACATAATTTGAATAAAATAAGAAAGGTACATTTTAAACAAGTCTTAGTTTTAAAAATAAAATTTAAATAATGCAATGTCATTTACATTCAAAGAGTTTAATTATGTATGGATAATTACACAATTTAGTAAAGGTGTAATAACCATTTAAAATGATTATAGTATATACGTATATATTATATATACATATAATTATGTGTTGTTTATGATGTACTTTGTACAAGTCGAAATAAACTGTCTGTCTGTCTGTCTGTCTGTCTGTATAAAAAAAACTTCATCACTTTTTTCATCCATATTATCAGATGTGGATAACATTCGCTGCTGCAGCGGACACGACAGTGGCATTTTTTGAGATCACGCCACTTAAAGTTAACATGCTCAGTATGGTGTTCATGATTGCGTCAATTCCGTTCGGGTTTATCGCATCCTGGGTGCTCGATACATTTGGCCTCAGAGCAAGTGTAAGTTTATGTTTAGGTTTAAACTTCATCCATATTCATTAAGCATCTTTAAGTTACATTTTTCAACTTAGTGGCAAATTGCCTTTTTTCTAATCTGATTTTTACAAAAACAATCAAGTTATGTACACCAAAAATATAAAAATAAGCAAGAAAATGGTCTAAATAATATATGCATATGAATAAATCTGATAAAAAATAGAGTGTAATCATTATCAAAAAATTACAATTTCGCTAAGTTGAAAATATTCATTTAGATGCTTTATGAATTTGGCCTCAGATAATCTTTTTATAAAACAATATCAATACTATTATTATGCAAAATTTAATACCAATTCAGTGTGGTTGTTTTCATTCAGATAAAAAATGTTTGTTTTCCCTAGCTTATAATATTCAGTCAGATTGTTATGAAACTGAACACAATTCTCTATTGTCTTTAATCAATGTTTTTAATGCAAATTTATGAATGACTTGTAAGTTCAAAAAATGCATTTGGCTTAAAATTGCATTGCAGTCCAAGATATTGATTAATAAACTAGTTTTATAGTCATTGCTTCAAGTCCTGAATTTCAGTCAAAGATATTGAATAATAAACTCGTTTATAGTCATTGCTTCAAATCGGCCAATCTGAGTCAAGTATTTCATGCACTCAATTTTGGTTATTGGTGTACATGACTAATGCACAAGTTGAATCTTATATTTGGCTGTGGCTTCATACTTAATGATATACTTAATTAAGTTCGACAATAAGTGGGTTATGTTAATGTATTACAAATTATACAAAATTATTCCTTTGGTCGCATTTGCTCCCTTTGGAAAAAAATCTTTAATTTGTAATACTAAAGATTATTTATAAATTCTTATTACAGCTTATTCTATCAGCATGGCTGACCGGCCTCGGTGGTTTACTTCGGAACCTCAGCACACTGGACATAGTTCCACGTAACCATAGTTACACCATCCTCATAATCGGCCAATCACTGGCGGCCATTGCTCAACCATTTATAATGTTCACCCCAACGAAACTGGCAGCATTATGGTTTCCAGAAAACCGGCGAGCAACAGCCAATATGATTGGAAGCATGAGTAAGCTATTTACTTACAAGAATTAATCTAATCTTTGATAAAAAAGATTGTTTGCACATTCGCAATTAAAAAGCTTAATTCAGTCTTTCTTATCAAGATAAAAAAATATTGTTTGCAAATTTGCCATTCAATAGTTCAATTCAGTCTAAAAAGATTGTTTGCAAATCTGTCATTAAAGTAACCGTCCACTGTAGGCGCACGTTACATTATAAAGGTAAATTTTAGTTTCTCTTATCAAGAAAATAAGTTAACTTAATTAACTATTGTACTCTATTGGAGAGTGTTTTCTTTGTTTTTGTTTACATCAAAATCAGGTGCCGTAGGCAAGAGCTCTCATCGTGCAATCATTAGCGTGTGGATAAATTACAATGACATTTCAATATATGAATGCTACTTATCACACGGTAGGGTTGACTGTATTTTCCAAAAGAGTGACAACACCCATCCCATGCAATTGAAATTATAACTTGTGCAATAATCTATATAATTTCAATCTCAGGTAGATTGTACAATAACTTTTAATTATAATTGTCAAGGCGAGTATCATTTTTAAATCATTTTGTTAGTCAATTAAGTCATACTAGATGGCTTTGTAAAATTAAGTCTCTTTTATGCAAAGGGTGGCATAAAGTATTAGTATATAGTATAGTACTGTCCCTGTGTCTGTCCATTATTAAACTTTGTCAGCATAAAAACTTGAGAACAGTTTTCACCTAGGACTGTCAAACTTCAGTGCTAGGTTGCCCTTGACTAATAACCTATTATTTTTGGGGTCACTAGGTCAAAGGTCATGGTCCGCAAACTTGTAAATAGTCTGATCTAGAGCCATGAAACTTCAATGGTAGGTTGCCCTTTACCAGAAGATTACCTCTTTTGATTTTGAGGTCAGTAACTAAAAGGTAAAGGTCAGACGCAACAGTCTTATGAACATTTTGTCTGAACAGTATTTTAAAAATGGTTTGACCTAGGACCATCAAACATCAGTGGTAGGCTATCCATGACTATGAAAAGATCCCTATTTCAACAGAAGGTCAAGTTCACAGGTATGAAACCTTTAATTGCACAATAACCTTATTTTAGACCTCTTTGATCTACAACCATGGAACTTGAGTGATGTGTTGCCAAAGACAGCAGATGACCCTTTTATACATAATTTGATTCCTTTTGGTTAAAACAATGCTCCAACTACATTTTATCAATTTGGGCAGTATTGTCTTATGCATTCTATATATTGCTTTATTTTAGCAGGTATTATTAGCTTAGTGGTCAATTGGCTATAATCACTCTGACAAGACCAAATCCGGGATATTTGCCATGTTCCTGTGACAGCTCTTGTTTTATATCATCATTGTTAAAGGAACTGGATACCAGATGATACAATTGCAAGAAAAAAAACTAACTGATATAGCACATTGCCTACGATATATCTATATTTCATAATTATTGCCTATTTTTCCAATCCGAAAGTCTTCTAAGTTTTCGTCCCATGTTAACCTGAGCTGGGAATAGTATTATTGGTCCCAGATCTGAGTAAGTTTTAAAACAGAGTCAATATATATATATATATATAATCACTCATCAAGTGACAATCTATGGCGACCCAAATTGACAAACAGTGCATTTAGGAACTGGAAAATGTTTTTAAACAGGGAAACTGTTCTGTGCTATTTCTAAATGGGGAAACTCAGCTGAGACTGCATGTGGGCCTACAAGATTGTTGTGTTTATTCTTAAAATAATTTAAAATGATGTATTATTTGCCATATACTAGCTCCTATTGACAATTCTAGGCTTGTTTTGAGGAAATACTGTATTTGCCCATTTATGGACCATCAAGTGTCTAGTTCCTTTAAAGTATGTATAAAGGTTACTGTTTTCACTATCTCTGTCTTATATGGCCCACTATTGTAAAAGTGGGTCTGGTTGATTCTACTTGAACGTTGACTTGTTTTGAAAACTGCTGGGAAATCAAGTTTCTCAACTCCCTTCACTTCTGTCCAAATTTTTCTTTTTCTAATTCTAACTCAATGAAAAGTACGGTAGTAACAAAATCAGAAATGAAAACCTGTAAAATCCTTATTACCTCTGCCATAAGTAAGACAAACACATTTCAATACTTTTTCAGTGAATCCTCTTGGGAACATGCTGACATTTATTATTGTACCTTTAATTGTGGAAGGGCCATCAGACATTCCATTAGCAGTAAGTGCTCATTTATTCTCATTGCATAAAAGCGTTGGCTGTTTTTTATTGCAGTTATCTAATCTTACAGTATTTTATATCAATATACTAGTAAGCATCTTAAACAGCTGTAAAGTTTGACATAATTTGTCAGTTAACTGTTCTAAATAAAATGTGTGTATGTAGCTTGATTAATGAATGGTTAAATGCGCTCAATATAGGTCGATGCAGAATTATTCTTTTATAATTTTAATGCATAATCATGTTTAACTAATTTGACTTTAATGATAAAAATAACAACAATAACATGATTTGTGTACAGATAAAAAAAACTGTTCACAAATCTGAAATCATAATTATATATGCCTTTTATTTTTTTAATCATTAAAGCAAAATAACTTAAACATAATATTAAATGCATTAAAATTAAAGTTTATATTTTGCATTAACATACACTTAATAACTTTTCTAACGCTACCAGTAGCCTTTTCGCAATAATTTAAAAACTACTGAGGATAATTGCGTGAAATTTTCAGAGCAGTTAAAGAAATATATCAGATAGTGTTTGGTGGAAAACAAACAACAGACATTTCCGTATTTTGAAGATTTTGTATTTTATTCGATGCAACCCCCACTTTACAAAGTCGCAAAATTTATCGGATAAATTCAATTACTTATAAAATGAAAGTCAAGGTCCCCAATCTTGAAAAAGTCCTTGGAATGCTAAGAACAAAATTATCAGTAGATTTAATAAACATGTAAATTGTTATCACCATCTTTGTATAACGTAAATGTAAAAACATATATCACATGACGCGTGTCATTCTGACACATTGAAAACAACGTAACAACACGCTGTCCACCGTGTATGACACACTTAACTAAATTGTGTATTTGTACTTAAATTACCATCTTCAAAGCTTTTTTCAAGCTCGATTACATTAAGTATCCAGTGTTTTAGTCATGTACTCTCGGCATTATTTAATACTTGGTATGACCACCATTTGCTTGGATGACCTCCCTGCATCAGCTGCGCATGGACAAGACGTAATTTCGACAAGTGGCCTGAGAAACACGGTTCCTGACTCCTCCATGACAAACTGTTCCAGTTGCCTCAGATTCTGTGGAGCTCTTCTTCTGACAGCCTTACCAACTACATCCCAGATGTGCTCAATCCGATTGAGGTCCGGTGAGCGGGATGGCATTGGCAGAACATTTACCCTGCTGTGTGGCACTTAGGTGCCCCATCCTGTAACAATCGCATGCCTCTATTATTCCATATATGAGGAATACAAACAAGAAGCAAAATCTCATTAATGTACCTGTCAGCATTTAAATTACCATGAATTCTGACGGCAACAGTTTTTGTGTTCATTGACATTCCTCCCCAAATCATAACGGAACCCCCGCCAAATGGTGTCTTTCCGACTATACAGCTACCTCTGAATCGTTCATTTCTCATTCGGTAAATTCATACACGACCATCTTTATCGTATAAATTAAAGCGTGATTCATCGGTAAATAATACAGCCGCCCAGTCCGCTCTGGTCATCCGTAAACAGGGCCCAGCGTAAACGGGTTAGTTTGTGCTGATCAGTTAAGATAATCCCATGAAATGGGCATCTGCAGCGTAGACCATTTTCCCTCAACCTTCTACGCACAGTCTGGGCGCTGATAGTGCGAGCATGCGTTCTAACTGTTACCCTCGATGTATCAGTATCTCAATGATGCCTGTCTTGAAGGTGTGTATTCAGAATGTTTCTGTCCTGATTTCTTTTAGTAGCTCGTCCTCTTGGCTGGCGTGGCAGGTCTCGGACAAAGGCTGTCATTCTGTTTTACGAACAAACGTATTACTGATGTGCAGTGCACATTCAGCATTCTTGCAACCTGAAAATGAACGAAATTTGCAGGTTTCTGAAAATGGCCTAAGTTATATTTAATATCTTTTTTTAAAAAGTCTGATCGAAAACGAAATTATAATGACTGGCAAAAAATAGTAAACGAACACTTACACCATTGTAACTTGCACCACCTTCAATTAGACCAATCGCTCTTACTCTTTCTTGGTTTGACAGTTTCAGCATTTCAAAAATCTTTCCTTATAACTGATGCAAATGTCAATGTCCATGAATTTAATTGTTTATTTTTAGACTACTTAGAAAGTACATGTATTACTTACCAGTAAGCACAAGTTTCACGTGCACCGCGCCTCTAAAAACGAGTTCTTGGAAAAATAAAAAAGATGCCCACATGAGCAATTAAACAGTTATTTATCGGGTTTTTTTTGGGGGGGGGGGGGAATAAATATAAAATCACATTAAAATATATTAGAATTACAGCGATTATAAAAACGAAATTTATTTTATTATAAATTTGCAAGAATACAGTTAATAATGTGGATAACTGAATAGTTGGCTAAATTTGCGACTTTGAAAAAAGGGGTTTCATTGAATAATTAATAAAATCTGTTGGACTTATTTTATTGTAAATATTATATCAAACAATGTCCTCTGTATTAATCTATTTTTCCTGAAAATATTGTTCAGTTCCTTTCGGTATTTTTAAAGTTATTGCGAAAATGCTACTGGTAGCGTTAGAAAATTTGTTAAGTGTATATTGTGCTCCTTAAAAAAGCTTTATAAATCTAGAATCATGTAAGAGTATAAATGATTGTTTTGTTATCAAGACTTTAGTTACTGTGTGCTTGTAATTAAACAAAACATTCTTCTTCCAGTTATGGGTGGTGTCTGCACCAGCATTTTTCATCACCATAGTAACAACCTTGGGAGTGAGAAGGTCGAGTCCACCGACACCTCCATCACCAAGTGCTGGCGAGGAGTCAGAGTCATTTCTGGTTGGACTCAAGACAGTAAGACCTGCATTTCTGTTGTTTCTGTCTTTGAACTCTTTAAGTATTTCATCACCATAGTAACAACTTTGGGAGTGAAAAGGTCAAGGCCACCAACCCCACCATCACCAAGCTCTTGAGAAAAATCTGAGTCATCTCTTAAGTTGCTTTATTTCTGTCTTTGATCTCTGAGTATTTCATCACCATAGTAACAACCTTGGGAGTGTGAATGTCAAGGCCAGTGACCAAACCCTGACCAAGCTCTGGAAAAAGTCTGAGTCATTTCTAGTGAACCTCAAGAAAGTAAGACTTGTGTTACTGTTGTTTCTGTCTTTGATACAAGATTTTATTAGCATAGAAACAATATTTAGAGGCCACCATCACAGTGTGTTAGAGAGAAATCAGAGAAATTTCTCGTGAGACACAATGGAAGTAAAACCTGCATAATTGTTATTTCTTAGTTTATCATCACCATAATAACGGCATTGGAATTTGATTTCAAGGCCACCGGCCCAGCCACCATAGAGTGCTGGTGATGATTAAATCATTGGAAAATAATATATTTTGCTAGGTTTTAAATTCCCAACCTTAAAATGATGAACAATTGTGGAACTTTAGTCCTTGAAAATTAAAACATTTTACTGGTTAGGGAACACATTTTTGCCCATACCAATTATTGGCCCACGCTATTATACCAGTTTTAGCAATTCCATGATGATTATTTTCATATCATTCATGATATTTTGTGTTCAAATGAAGCCTCAAAATAGGAAAGCTAATATCATTCTCTGACAATGAGCAATTAATCAGCAATATTAAAATATCATCAGGTTGCATCATATTTCTTCCAGTGGGGGATTATCGTTTTTACCACACAACAAAATGGAATTCATGCACACCCCAAACAGTCGATTAAACAGAGCAACATGTTCAATTTTATAGAAAATTGAAATAAATACAACATTTAACTAACAATTGAGATTCTAAAGAGATGTTCTATTATGATTTCAATCAAGTTAGTGTATTAATTACATTTTCAAACAAGTCAGTGTATTAATTATAACTTCAAACAAGTCGGTGCATTAATTATAATTTCTAACAAGTCAGTATATTAATGGTATAGTTCACTGTCATTTCAGTGGATTTAAATGAATATGTTTGTTAACTGATTTTTTTTTTAAAACAAGCAGACATTATAAATCATAGAATATAGATTTTTCAATTAAGGCTCTATCTTTCTTCCTGTGAAATTTCGTGCAGAAATATTCATCATTTTTCGGGTTATTCAAGAAAAGCCTCCATTATTTTCTTGGCTGCATGTGAAACTATCATTTTCTGTGATCATGAATGAAATAAGTTTTCATCTTACATCAAAATGCAACAATTTTATGTTTCTTTGATGAAATATGAAAATGTCAATTTAACTAGCATTAATTGAAAAAATTGCATGATATACATAACGTTGTAACTTCATTTTGGCGGTGTCATTTCAAACATTTTCAAACCAGCACAGTGAAAATCCTATGTTACTACGAATAAAAACAACAATAATCTATATAAGCAGTGAAAATATCACTGAATAGCATACAAGAAATAATTCATATGTCTCCTTCCTCCCTTGAATAGGATTGTTCATCAACATGAATATACAGAGAAAAAAACACATCAAATTTGTTGAGTGTACATAATATGCAGAGCTAAAATGTGGGATAGGGCTTTCATAAGTTGTTTACCATCTTCCAGCCCAATCCTATACTTTGACATTGTATACATGACCTTGCATACTTTGTATGTTTCTTTCAATAGTCAAATATGTTTAAACCAAGACTCAAATAGTTAGAGCTAAGCTTACTGGCAGATTTAGGGGGGGGGGGGCTACCTTTTATATCAATATAGGAGAGAAAAAATAAATAAAATACGCCCATAATGCATCATTTTCCAAATCCACATAAAAGTAGTTTATGCCATATCTCTCGTTCACAAAATGTGACTATATTCGTTTGATATGAACTGCAGTTTTGTATTTTATATTTCAGTTGGCTTGCAGTAAGAACTACTTGGTGTTAAACTTTGCCTTTGGAGTTGGCCTGGGACTCTTTACAGCCCTTGCCACTTTGCTGGAACAAATACTTTGTCCAAGAGGATACTCAGATGTAAGTTGGCCATTTATTATATTACCTTTATTTATTTATTTAATTTCTGCCTGTTTTTCAAAGAAAACAGCTTTAATTGTTGTGAAAGCCTTGGACATTATACACTCAAAACTCAAAAACTTTTAATTTAATAACATGCAAATTTGTTACCAGTGATAATACAATATGTTCAGGACTCAGTCCTATTAATCCTGGCTTTTAGAATTGCTGAGTTATGTCCCCTGAAAACAGATGAACACAGATATGCCCTTATTGTGCTATTGTAAGAATTTCTTAATGAATTCATTTTACATGTTTTGTGGGAGATTAATTAGATTTATATCATCTAAATGAAAACTAGAGCCTCACAAAAGGATGCCAACAAACGCTCTTAGTTTTTTCTCAGTTGGTGCAAGTCAACAATTATTCAACCAGAGTTACAGAACTTTCTACTCACTCACTACTGTTCCTTGACTAGGTATGATAACCAGATGCGGCTTGAGAATGCAGATAGCGCGTTTACGGCTATGAACTAGGCCACAAGTGCCCTAGTCCAAAAAGGCCTGCGAGACAAGGCAAAATAGTGCGAGTACTAAAATAAAATTATTCTATTTCTTTGTGAACATTTTCAGGATTTTGCCGGCCTATGTGGTGCTTTGATGATTGTTTGCGGGGTAATAATGTCGGGAGTAGCGGGTGTTTATGTTGACAAAACAAAACGGTTTGACGAAGTGCTAAAAGTCTCGTTTGCTATCGCGACACTGGCTGGTATAGCATTTACTCAGGTAAGTTAAGTTTTATAACTAAACCACACTAGTGCAACAGTATTTTATGCTCGTCTTTAGTTGGGATGAGTGAGAGAAAAGGTCCAAAGAAATTGTTTTCAACATTTGACTTCACATTTTTGTCATAACTGTCTTTGTTTGAAAGCAAAATCATCTGAACCTCAGTATTCAATGAAATTTCTGATTGAGATTCAGTATAATTAATGTGAGAATAGCACAGCCAAGATAACCTTTAAATGTGCATTTTGTTAAAAATGCATAAAAATGGCACAGGAAAAGGTCAATTGATGGAGGCCATGACATCTATTTGAAAAATGGCGCCAAAAGCATCTTTATTCTTAAAAGTAAACCAGCTCTTTATCTTGCCTGTTCAACCTTTGGAAGAATAATGTTTAAGATATATTTTCCGTTTGAAAGTGAAATTAAGTCCTCTGCATTAAGTATAATTGAAGGGAGCCATATTGGATTATATCAATTGTCAGCTATTTTTCATAATGACCACTTCTTGTGCAAAGTTAAAACATATCTTAAATTGGTTCCTGTTTATAAGGCCAGCAGGTGCTAGTTCACAAGACATTCGGCCCTATTTTGGGAATTGGCCCCGCCATATACATTATAAGCATCATACATAAGCTTAATCATTATGTGAAACATAATACTTCAGGTTTCCCGTTTACGTGACCAGCAGGCGTTAGTTGCCATAACGCTGGCCCTATTTGGGGGCTTCGGCCTTGTGATCTACCCAATCAGCATGGAGCTCGCTGTTGAGGTCACTTACCCAGTTGCCGAGGCAACCAGCTCTGGACTGTGTATTGTGTCAGGGTAAGGAGTAATTTTAAAAACGAGATCATTTCCAGATCTAATTCAAAAAAGATTTTAGTCAATCTTAGACGTAAATTGAAATGATCTTAAATGTCATTATATATATTTATTTTGAAATTATCTGCGTAAATTGAACTTCAGCCAGAATTTAAGATGCCACAAAGTTGTGGAAACAAAGTAAACCTTCAAATATTACCTACTGGTACTTAAAACTAAGATCATTTAATGACCTGGGAGCTGGCAAAACTTTCTCAAAATATTGAGACCCTTATAAGAGGATTCTGCTAAGTAAGCTCTCTAGTTTTGTTTCGGTATATATTGTGTATTTTTGTTTTAAAGTGTATTGAAGTTTGAACATGAAATTATTTTGAAGATATTAAAGCAAATAGGTTAAGGGTATAATCTTGTTTCCATTCCATAATAGTATTTACAATGATAATGACCGATAAAAGATGGATAATCTATAATAAACCAGTGCTTTACAAGACGATAAACTTTTTTGTATTTGATTGATGATAAATAGAGAAAATAATAGAATATATTGCCATTTATAATTATGTCATTTACTAATCTAAACAACTGGAAAAGTGCATTATTAAATAAGGTTGAAACAAATTGACATAATCTTGATATTCATAGCTTCTGAACAAATAGAATGATTTACTAATAGTCATATGATAACCCTGGACAAGGTTCTAACCTGTACCCTAATTGTACATGGGCTGTTAAATGAAGTCAGTTAATGGTAATTGAGGATGTTTGTACCGGTGATTTATTTTAAGAGTCTATTCTTTTTATAGAACTTTAAACAATGTCATTATACACATTTCAAGAATACATACACCTCAGGTAGTCTTTTTAAATGATACATTATTTTGTTTACATTTCAGACAAGTTCTGGCCATTGCCACCCTTTTATCCATGCAGTACATAGCACAGCCTCTCTCCGGATATGAATCTCAACTGGAAACGGGCTGCCACATCTCAGAAAACTCTACAGACAACTTTGTACCACAAGACTGGACATGTATGTGTTCAACAAGAAATTGACTTAAGTTCAGAAATGACTTTAAGAAGTTATAACACTGAAAATGAATAAATTATCAACGATTGCTCATTTCTAGTGTTTATAAAACATGTTAAAGTCATTTCTTAACTTAAGTCAAATTTTTTCAATTTTCATAGTCAAATTAAAATAAAAAGTATGTTTATTCAATGATATCAGTAACAAGAGCTGTCACAGTATGTGACGAATGCCCCCGAATGTGACACTGACCTATGAACAAGGTCAGTACATGAAAAGTTAAAGATCAAACAAATACATATGGCAAGTTATTTTAAATTGCCTCTGAACATAAAAAATACCACCCATGCTTGACAACCTACATTCTTATGTCCTTATATTCAGCATTCAATTGTGAATAAACACAAAGTGTATCTTTCACCTTAGAGGTAGGGACATGGGTCATGCCGTGACATGTTGTCTTGGTATGTCGAACACATGTGGCAAGTAATTTTAAAATCTGTCCATACAAGAAAAAGTTACAGCCCGGACATAACAACCAATACTCTGTATCCTTATATGCAGCACTCCATTGTGAATAAACACCTAAGTGTGACCTTGACCTTAGAGGTAGGGACACGGTTCTTGCACGCGACACATTGTCTTGGTATGTGGAACACATGTGGCAAGTTATTTTAAATTCTGTCCATACAAGGGAAAGTTACAGCACGGAAACAACAACCTATACTCTATGTCCTTATATACAGCATTCCATTGTGAATAAACACTAAGTGTGACCTTGACCTTAGAGGTAGGGACACGGGTCTTGCAACCAACACATCGTCTTGGAAATTTAAACACATGTGGCAAGTTATTTTAAAATCTGTCCATACAAGGGAAAGTTACAGCCCGGGCACGACAACCTATACTCTATGTCATTATATGCAGCATTCCATTGTGAATAAACACCTAAGTGTGACCTTGACCTTAGAGGTAGGGACACGGATCTTGCATGCGACACGTTGTCTTGGTATGCCTAACACATGTGGCAAGTTATTTTAAAATCTGTCCATACAAGGGAAAGTTACAGCCCGGACACGACAAACTATACTCTATGTCCTCATATGCAGCATTCCATTGGGAATAAACACCTAAGTGTGACCTTGACCTTAGAGGTAGGGACACGGTTCTTGCACGCGACACGTCGTCTTGGTATGCCGAACACATGTGGCAAGTTATTTTAAAATCTGTCCATAATATTCTGAGTTATTGAGTCGGACGGACGGACAGACGGATGGTGCGATTTTTTTATGCCCGAAGGTGGGCATAAAAATAGCATATTTCAGATATTATTAAGTTAATATATCAAATGACTAGTGAGATACTTCACTTAGAAAAATAACTTAAGTTTAGAAATGACTTAAGATGTTAAAATGGAAAGGGGTACTGGCCCAGTACTCTTCTTAATTCTTTTCCATGTTAATTGCATTTACTTGGTCACGTGGTAGTTGATTTCTGTTGTAAATCCCATTTTTGTGTGGCCTGTTTTGAGCATTTTGAACAAAGTATATTGCAATTTTCTTGGCCCTTTCCAGTCTGTAAACTTGGCAATGAATAACTCAAAAACTGTTCAAGATATTCAAAGGAAACTTGGTACACATGTTGCCATAGACAATGGCAAGGCCAATCAAAATATTCAATGAAACTTGGCACACATGTCGTCAAAGACAATGGCAAGGTCGATCAAGATATTCAAATAAAACTTGGTACACAAATAACCAAATACAATTGCAAGACCCATAACTCTGGCTTAAATAATGGTGGAGTCATGCTAGTTGTTTGACTTAAAACAACTAAGATGTTGCTGTTGGTGTTTGCGTGGCAGCATTCCTGAAATGATGAAAGATGTAGAACTAAGATTCAGTGACAATAACTTTCTATGTTCTATTTCAGACTCCAATCTCTTCATATTTAACGTGTTCTCAACAGTGGCAGTCGTAGTAACCATCATATTCTTCAAACCTGTATACCGAAGACTCAACGCAGAAAAGAAGGCTGAACTTTTGGCAAAAACTGTGGCTCAAAATGAAATAAGTGTTCGACATTCTAATGATTCATATACCATCAATTCTTCTGAAGGAAGCACAAAATTGTAAATATCAGCCAATATTTATACAAATTCACATATTAGTGGATTATATAAGCTTATGTCACCATCTGGGACATTATACATGAACAGTTTTGTATTTTGCTCATACTAATGTCTTATACATTACAGTAACTATCACTTCTCCAAAAGAGCTTCTAGCTTGTAAATATCAGCTGTTATTTAATGTGTTTTTCAAGATGCTGTTTTTTTACTGGAAATAAAAAATATATAAAAAAACAACTCCTGTTTGTATTTTACATAAAAAAACATGGTAATTATTGGCCATGCTTTGTCTGATATTTTAATGTTTTATTTAAAGATGCACTATTACTCCCAAATAAGATTTAACACATTTAATATAATTGTTTAAATATACCAAAAAGGATGAACAAATGTCGAAAACAATGGTTCTTATGAAGGATACTGAGTTTAATTTAAAAGATATGTGCAGAAAACACGATATTGCTACCTTATAAGACCATAGTTAATCATAGTAAATCTTTTAGCATTCACCAATGATTTAATATTTTTGCATTTTCAGCTATTAAATACACAGTTATAATATTGTTTATAATAATTAATATTTTTCATAAATGCATTATTTATTTAAGTAGCTGAGGGTGTATTACTCAAACTTTGTGTTTGTTTTACATGTATGTGTATTGATTTTGAATAAGAGTGTCACTTTAAACAACATGATCATTGATGACTTTATGCTATTACTGGAATTCCATAGCTCTGTATAAATGTCAGCAATCTCTTTGAACAAATTTGTATGGTGCCCTTCTGTTTCAATAATACAGCTTACATTGCATTCTGCTGCATAGAGCCTGCTTATTAATCAAAGGGAAACAACTTATATTTATATTGACATTATTGTTACTAGGTTGTTTCCCTTGGTTATGAGTTGTAACTTCAATCATCTTTAATAAAAATGTAGAAACATCTACAGTTGCAACAAGTTTATTTTTGTTAATTTCATCTTCTATTATCATGTATGTGAACTGGCTAAAGTGCGATTTTACACAAATATGTATCAAGCTAATGACAATATGGCAGTGAGATCATTTTGGTTCACAACATAGATTGATTACGATCATCATTAAAACGAGCCCCGCAGCCCACTGGCTGACAAACTAACTAATGAACAACTATCACTTCAATAACTCAAGTTAAGACTTGCCACAAAGGATGGGAACACAACCATCATTTCACAAATAGACGTTTTTAACAGGACAAGGTTTTTTACTTAACTATATTGGAAAACCAACTCTGCCTCTTGGCCACAGTTTTTTAACCAGACTTCACAGAATGTACAACTTTTGTTTGGGTCAAAATATCAGTGTAATTACTCAACGCAGAAAAGAAGGCTAAACTTTTGGCAAAAACTGTGGCTCAAAATGAAATAAGTGTTCGACATTCTAATGATTCATATACCATCAATTCTTCTGAAGGAAGCACAAAATTGTAAATATCAGCCAATATTTATACGAATTCACATATAAGTGGATATATAAGCTGATTCCACCATCTGGGACTTTTGGGACTTTATACATTAACAGTTTTATATTTTGCTCATACTAATGCCATGTACATTACAGTAACTATTACTTCTCCAAAAGAGCTTCTGGCTTGTAAATATCAGCTGTTATTTAATGTGTTTTCAAGATGCTGTTTTTTGCTGGAAATAAAAAACAAAAAAATCCTGTTTGTATATTTCAATGTTTTATTTAAACAACAGGGTCATTGTTGGCCATGCTTTGTCTTGATGTTTTAATGTTTAATTAAACAACAAGATATGTTATTACTGGAATTCCATAGCTAGGAATAAATGTCAGCAATATCTTTGAACAAATTTGTATTGGCCCTTCTGTTTCAATAATACAGCTTACATTGCATTCTGCTACATAAAACCAAATTTATTTTTTATCGAAGGGAAACAACTTATATTTATATTGACATTATTGTTATTAGGTTGTTTCCCTTGGTTATAAGTTGTGTTGCACATGAGGAATCCGAACAAAAAATTCATTGCAAAGTTCCTAAGGCCTTCTAGTACGTTTTCTGGTTTAAACACTGCAACAGCCAAGAAGATATCATATAGGGAAAACAAGACCCACCCTTTCATGGCCATGTTTTCGTGTCAAATTGTCACATCTTGAACAACTTAGATGTAGAGGTAGATGTGAGTCACTTTAATGATTTCTGTGATCGAATTTCAAAATTGGTCAATCGGTGTATGACTGAAGGCTTTTTAAGTATTCATTATAGCCATATATGAATTACAGCCCCTGGGCCAGTTTCATTAATGGATCTTACAATTTTTCAACCCCAAGACTTTTCAACCCCTTCGTCATTTGTGAAATCAAAGACTTTTCAACCCCTTTGTCATTTTTACCCCAAAAAGTGCTAAGACTTTTCAACACCCCTAAATCAAAGACTTTTCAACCCCTAAAACACAAAGACTTTTCAACCCCTTAAATTCACACCTTTCTTATAATAATAACCACAAAAACGAAAAATTACTTGTTTAATTTATTTTCAAAATCAAGCAAAAATTAAGAATAAAAATAAAACAAACAGTTCTAATAAAATACATAATAAATACATAATATATACAAACTATAAAAAAATCAATTCTTGGAATACATTGAAATACTAAACTTAATTACATATTTGCACTGAATATCTCAAAACTCCTGTTCATTTTTTTGGTCACAGACTACCCATAAATTTCCCCGATCTCCCTTAGGAAGTCCTCGCACAAGATGTCATGCGCATCATACTTTTCCCACAGCTTATTTATGGGCGTATCCATATCCGAATACACCTCCCGCCTATTTCTCCCTACCCCCTCTCCCACCAGCTGGGGCTGCAGTGGTACTAGCTTTGCCTCCTTTGCCGTAGTCCCAGCAAGACGTAGAATTTCAGTTTACCCCTCCCCGCTCGTGCATTCATGCGTAGGTGCCATCCTAGATAAAAGACATAAAAGAAATGTTTAAATGAAATACGCATTGGGTCTTTTTATAAATAGTGTTAATGATACAAATAAGAATTGGCCCATTGAACAAGTTAATTTATGTTTTTATTCAAAATGAAACTTACCTTCAGTATCGTTGTTTGTCCTGACGTTTTTTCGGTACACGGACCACTCGTCAGGTGACCACATTGAATTATCTATCCACTGGTCGCTCACATAATGAAACAGCTCCCGGAGCTGCTCAGAACTGCCATCCGAGCAGTCCTTAAGCTTCCGAAAAGCCTGTGGAATATCTCCAAGCGCCAGGAAAGGGAGGGCAAGGAGCTTCCTAACATACTGATGATCACCTTCCCGTCGCTCATACGTTGCATGCAACCAGACTGCCTGGACTCGTCGCTGGATTGCTTGTGCCCAATGAAACACACAGCCATGAAGTTTCGACCGGGGAAACACCTCTTGAAAAGCCTGCCATAACCCTGATGAGATATATATTAAGCATGAAATTCTGTTATATTATTTATTTATTTTAGTTATTCTATGGTTATATATCATCAAATACTGTGCTGACATGATAAATACTATTCTCGGATTTCATTTAGTAATTTACCTGCTTCAATGTTCATCGCGAATGCTTCTACAACTGGCACCACATCCATGAGTTCAACGATTTTCCTCAGGACTTGTTAAATAGAAGAGAATGTTATAAGGCAACGTACAAACAGTGACTTAACAAAGACATTGTAATAAACTATGTTTGTATCTACCTACAGCTTCATAATCGTTCTTTCTCTTACGTGACATTAACACGCACAAAAGGGGGACATGCTTTGTGGCACCTTGTCGAAGGAAAGCATGGATGGACCACAACTGTGTAAATGGCTTGTTGACCACACGAAATGTTCCGTCACGGGTCCTCTGAAGTAAACATAGCTGGTCGGCCGTAGCAAACATCATGTGGCGCTTGTCACCAACACGAACATCTCCTACAAGGAACTTCTCACCAAGGTAGTCGGCGTTGAACTGAACAAGAGGGCCATGATGGCCCTGTATCGCTCACCTGTAGCTTTGCTAAATAAAGTGAACATTCTGACCTATTATAAAGATCCAATGAAAAGTATGGCCCCTAGAGGCCACTCTTTTATTTGTCCCACTGACCTAGTTTTTTACCCCACATGACCCTATCAGTAGGCAATGCTTCAAACCAAATATTTAAGACCTAGTCCTTGTGGCTTCAGACAAGAACATTTTAAAGTTTTTTCCTATATAAGCCTATGTAAAACTTGTGACACCCAGGGTGAGGCCTCTTTTCACCACAGGTGCACAAATTGAACAATCTTGGTAGCGGGCCACTAGGTTATGCCACATATAAAATGCCAATGTCTTGTTGGTTTAGACAAGAAGTTTTTTGTTCTATATAAGCCTATGCAAAACTTGTGACTCCCCCCAGGATAGGGCCTCTTCTCCCCAGGGGCATAAATTGAACAATCTTGGTAGAGGACCACTTGGTTATGATACATACCAAATATTGAATGCGTAGGCCTTGCATTTTCAGACAAGAAGATTTTTAAACACTTTCCTTATATAAGCCTATGTAAAACTTGTGACCCCCTAGGTGGGGCCTCTTATCACTTCAGGGGCATAATTTGAATAATCTCGGTAGAGAACCACAAGGTAAAGCTACATACCATATATCAAATGCCTAGGCCTTGTGGTTTTAGACAAGATTTTAAGTTTTCACTAAATAAGCCTATGTAAAACTTGCGACCCCCGGGCACTCCAGAGGCATAATTAGAACAATCTTGGTAGATGTCCATAAAGTAATTATACATGCCAAATATCAAAGCCCTAGGACTTCTAGTTTTGGAGAAGATTTGTTAAGTTTTCCATATCTAAGTCTATGTAAACCACGTGACCCGGGGCGGGGTCATTTTTGACCCCAGGGGCATAATTTGATCAATCTTGGTAGAGGTCCATTACGTTATGCTACATATCAAATATCAAAGCTCTAGGCCTTGTGGTTTTGGAGGAGAAATTTTTTTAAGTTTTTCTTATCGGTTACCATGGCAACCAGAGTTTCGCATGGAATCCATGTCTTTGAACAACTTTGGTAGAGCTTCATGCAAGGAACATCCCTGCCAAGTTTCATCATGATTGGCCAAGGGGTTAAGGAGATGTTGTTCGAAGCAAAATGTTGACGAACGACGTACATCAAGCGGTCACAAAAGCTCATTATGTCACTGCGTGACAGGTGAGCTAACCATAGGGCCATGGTGGCCCTGTATCGCTTACCTGCCATCGATCCATACTATTGGGACTTTCAGGATTGCAATGCATCAATATTTTGAGTTACTGGTTCTTCCTTAATTGTTAGTAATTAATGGATGCCACCAGGCGACAAGTTTACTTTGTTGTTAACAATCATGAATGAATGGAAGTTGTCATAGTATATTAATGAGCAAACAAAATACAAACAACATCTTCAAAGGGTTTTATTAATGTGTTTATTAAACATTTACTTGTGCCAAATTTTCTATAAAAACAAACATCTTCAAAATCAACAGAATGCATCAAAAAGTTGTGGGAACAAACCTTGGAAAGTATGATGGAAAAGATGGGTTCAAGGGAATGATATGAAGAAATGTTTTGTTGAATAGGGATTGGTATTAGCTGCAAATACTGAGGGCATTAACAGTTCTAACACTGGACTTTTAACGTCAAGGTAACATGAAGGTGATGGTCACAATTGTAAGTGAATGGGAACTACATCAATAATGACAATGATAACATCAATGCAGACACAATGTAGTTGGTGACAACATTTTTACTTTTTCCAGGAAACAACTGAGCTCTAAGTTCTTTGTTTTTTGAATGTTTTAAATGTGTCAGTAATAGTATTCTTGTGCCAAGGTAACTATGACAGACAGATAGGCTAACAAAAATGTACAAATATGTACACTATTATTTGTGTAGACTGCACATACTGTTGAGTACAAATGTGAAACGTTCAATAGTAGTCAGCCAATTGCAAATGAGAACATGAAATTATATTGAATAGTAGCACATTGGTGACATATTTTTAAGATTTTTGCAAAAAAGAGGCACATCAGTGCCTGTGCTGCACTGGCCTACAGGCTCAAGCAAAGGCCACCTAACAAACATTTTCGCCAAGTTAAATAGAAATACAATCATCGGTTTCTGAAGAAAAGTCATTTAAAGATTTTTCTATTTTTAGCTCTGATGGCCATGTTGTGCAGCGGACCAGAACGGTTTGGGCAATTTGAGTTAACAAGGACCACCAAAGGAACATTTCTGTCAAGTTTACTGAGATAAGATTAGTGGTTTTTGATGAAGTTGTTTAAAGGTTTTTCCATTTTTTAGTCTTGGCGGCCATGTTGTGCAGCGGAATGGACCCATTTGATAGATTTTGGTTAAGGACCACCCAAGGAACATTTATGTTAAGTCTAATCAAAATCTGATCATCGATTTCTGAAAAGATGTCGTTTAAAACTTTTTCTATTTTTAGCTGCGCCGCCATGTTATGCAGTGGACCAGAAACATTTAGGCAATTTCGGTCAAGGACCACCCCAGCAACATTTCTGTCAAGTTTTTGTTAAAATCTGCCTTCAGAAATGTCGTTTAAAGATTTTGCTATTTTACTTCTGGCCGCCATGTTGTGCAGCGGACTGGAACCATTTGGGGAATTTTGGTTAAGAACTGCCCAAGGAACATTTCTGTCAAGTTTCATCAAAATCTGATCATTGGTTTATGAGGAGAAGTCATTTAAGGTTTTTCTATTTTTAGTTCTGGCGGCTATGTTGTTAGGTCAAAATTGTGACCTCTGTTGTGTTCACAAGGTTTTTCTAATAATTGACCTAGTGACCTAGTTATTGACTGCGGATGACCCAATATCGAACTTGACCTAGATTTTATAGAGATGATTATGTTAGGTCAAAATTGTGACCTCTGTTGTGTTCACAAGGTTTTTCTAATAATTGACCTAGTGACCTAGTTATTGAATGCGGATGACCCAATATCGAACTTGACCTAGATTTTATAGAGATGATTATTCTGACCAACTTGCATTGAGATTAGGCTAAAATTGTGACCTCTATTGTGTTCACAAGGTTTTTGTACTAATTGACCTAGTGACCTAGTTGTTGACCGCGGATGACCCAATATCGAACTTGACCTACATTTTATAGAGATGATCATTCTGACCAAGTTGCATTGAGATTAGGCTAAAATTGTGACCTCTATTGTGTTCACAAGGTTTTTCTACTAATTGACCTAGTGACCTAATTTTTGACATGGGTTGACCCAATATGGAACTTGACCTAGCTTATGTTAAGATGATCATTCTGACCAAGTTTCATTAAGATAAGGCTAAAATTGTGACCTCTATTTTGTTCACAAGGTTTTTCTAATAATTGACCTAGTGACCTAGTTATTGACTGCGTATGACCCAATATCGAACTTGACCCAGATTTTATAGAGATGATCATTCTGACCAAGTTGCATTAAGATTAGCCTAAAATTGTGACCTCTATTGTGTTCACAAGGTTTTTGTACTAATTGACCTAGTGACCTAGTTATTGACCGCGGATGACCCAATATCGAACTTGACCTAGATTTTATAGAGATGATCATTCTGACCAAGTTGCATTGAGATTAGGCTAAAATTGTGACCTCTATTGTGTTCACAAGGTTTTTGTACTAATTGACCTAGTGACCTAGTTATTGACCGTGAATGACCCAATATCAAACTTGACCTACATTTTACAGCGATGATCATTCTGACCAATTTGCATTGAGATTAGGCTAAAATTGTGACCTCTATTGTGTTCACAAGGTTTTTCTACTAATTGACCTAGTGACCTAGTTATTGACCGCGGATGACCCAATATCGAACTTGACCTAGATTTTATAGAGATGATCATTCTGACCAAGTTGCATTGAGATTAGGCTAAAATTGTGACCTCTAATGTGTTCACAAGGTATTTCTACTAATTGACCTACTGACCTAGTTTTTGACCCCAGATGACCCAATATAGAACTTGACCTAGATTTCATAGAGATGATCAGTCTGACCAAGTTTCATAAAGATTAGGTCAAAATTGTGACCTCTGTTGTGTTCACAAGGTTTTTCTAATAATTGACCTAGTGACCTAGTTATTGACTGTGGATGACCCAATATCGAACTTGACCTAGATTTTATAGAGATGATTATTCTGACCAAGTTGCATTGAGATTAGGCTAAAATTGTGACCTCTATTGTGTTCACAAGGTTTTTGTACTAATTGACCTAGTGACCTAGTTGTTGACCGCGGATGACCCAATATCGAACTTGACCTACATTTTATAGAGATGATCATTCTGACCAAGTTGCATTGAGATTAGGCTAAAATTGTGACCTCTATTGTGTTCACAAGGTTTTTCTACTAATTGACCTAGTGACCTAATTATTGACCGCGGATGACCCAATATCGAACTTGACCTAGATTTTATAGAGATGACCATTCTGACCAAGTTGCATTGAGATTAGGCTAAAATTGTGACCTCTATTGTGTTCACAAGGTTTTTCTACTAATTGACCTAGTGACCTAGTTTTTGACCCCAGATGACCCAATATCGAACTTGACCTAGATTTTATAGAGATGATCAGTCTGACCAAGTTTCATAAAGATTAGGTCAAAATTGTGACCTCTATTGTGTTCACAAGCAATTGTGAACGGACAGACGGACGGACGGACGGACGGACGGACGGACGGACGGACGGACGAAGAGTGATCACAAAAGCTCACCTTGTCACTACGTGACAGGTGAGCTAAAAAGAGGGTGAATATAAAGTTTGCATCAAAGTATATCAGATATACCTAATCTTTAATAAATCGTGTCATATTTTATGTAACATGTATGTAATAATGATATGTAAGGGCACATCGTAATACCTCAAAATCAAATAAAGTGGGTTCTTGTGGTCTGAGTTTCCATCGGGCGCAGTTCAACTGTCTGACCAAGTCCGAGGGCATGGCAGATTAAAGTAAGTCATCTCGGCCGAACGCCTTAACCATCTTGTCGTCAACGACTCGTCCGGCAGGTGCATGAATGACATGCTTATGAATATAAATATAAATGTTATGCAATTATCTTAATTCATTATTTGAAAATTTCTTACAATAGAAAATATTTTGATATCAATATCTTCATTATGAGGCGCTTCTTCATCAGTGAATCTGCCAGATGGTTACGTGCAGTTCCACGGGTGAAGCTATCTCCACGCTGATTCAGGCTCGCGTCGCACAAATGGCCCTTTCTATGCCCGCTGCAACGCCAATGGGTGCTGCTGGCCGTCTGTTTCTGCAATAAAATATGTCTCACATGCACAAACAAATGTATAAAAAACATACATTTTGAGTGATAAACCTGTAACTACTTACCAAATGATGCATTTATGGAAAATATTGATAAATGATTAACAATATTGTAACCATGTATTTAAAACCTGATTGGTGAGTGCTAAAGATTTATTCTGATCATAAGGTTGAAATACTGCACCTTACTTTCAAATTAAACTTACCTTTATGCAGTAGGAAAATCCATCTGAAGAAACCAGCTTATTCTTTTTCCGCGTTGAGCCTGCGTCTACCACCTCGAATTCGACCTCGCCATCGTCTTCCACAATCGTGTCTGTCAGGGCAGCCTCACCAAGTGACCTGGAGAAATTGTATAATATTATGAATATATTGTTATTCATAGTTGAAAACAAGTGCATTTTAAACAAACCCTATCTAAATATCTGCATCAATAATAAAGTGTATTTTACTCTTGTTACATCGAACGCGCCTTCCGGTTCCTCTTCTGGGGGGTGTTCCTCGGCCGGTCTGAAGATGTATGTTGAGTTATCACACCATCATCAACACAGATGTCGGCTAACCCCATACTGAATTCCAGGTTGAAGGTCATCACCTTTAGAGTATCCCTTGGTGGTGACTGAAAATAAATTGAATAAACAACCATTTCTTATCAACATATTATTTCTTCTTGCAATACCAAAACAAAACGGTTTAGTATTGTTCAACTCTTGTCTTGGGCAATATATTTATAGAGACACTTAAGGGGTTTAACACATAGTTTTACCTCAGCTAGTGTAGAACGGAGCGCACTGGATATGCTCTCGGCAAGAGAAAGTTCCACTGGTTCTGGTTCTCCTGCTGCCGTTGAAACGTCTTTACATCGTCGGCAGGTTAAATCAATGATAATAAGGCGTTAACATGCCCTAAAGTTATCAATTCTACTGACCCCTGAAAAAGCATATACCAAACCGACATTAAACAGTATCTAAACATCACTGATACTTGTAGTCTTTTTCATTTAATACAAGTATCCAAGTTTCAAAATGTATACCTGAATCTATTTTCATTACCTGTGAAAAAGCAATTGTACATTCAATTGGTCAATCATTGGTGATATACGAAGAAAACATGAAATAAAATCACACTGGCCTCGCTTACTTAAATTTAAGAATTTATTATCCTGTCAAAAATTTAAGGTTATTAATATTGATGCTAGATTTATTTCCAATGCACTGAAATTTCAAGAGGAAAAACTCCAAATTTTGGCTGTTTCTAAATTTTACTTAAATAATAATTTTAGCAATGTCAATATAATATTGATAATAATTATAGTTATTATGAAAATAATTGAAATGACAATAAATAATAATGATATAGTTTGTATAATTCGTTAATTACTTAGTATATTGATATATTTCAATTGTCAATATACTGGCTAAGGTCACAAATCCGAACACTTTATAAGGTTTTTCACAATTATCTTGGTGAGTTTTTGTTGTATTAAGTTAAAATTGCGTATGAAACATCTTTCGTTAATGTGACAACATCTGTCATAGTACAGATTCACGATCTCGACAATTTTATGTCGAAAATCATCCATTTTATAGGCAGTAAATCACCCTTGAATTTATGCCATGGAGGGCACAAATACCGAACACTTGAAAAGCGAAAATACGTGGTCATACAATTTTAACTAATAAGTATGATATATTAACACTTAGCTGCAAAGTTATTTATTGTTTCCAATGTTTTTCAAAACATGAAATTCAAATGTATTAGCGTGGTTTCTGTTTATAAATATCTTGAATGTATGTCAACATAACTGCAAAACCTAAAGATGCGCGTGCGCCCTCTGACATCATTCCCCCGTGTGCTACATTTTGATCTTTAAGCGTATAAACATTGAATGGCATTTTTTTAGAAAAATACTCAACAAAACAAGATGAAACTTCGCAAGTGTGACCAAGGCAAGCCTTTGTATTGATCTAAATCGTCGAATAATCGATCACGGTAAACAAACGCGTTTTTTAGCTGGTGTTCGGGATTTGTGCCCTGTTCGGAAATGTACCCTCAACCAAATATATATATATATATATATATATATATATATATGTATATACTGTACATTTTCATATGCATTTTATACAGTATGTATTGTATTGTATTGTTTTCACATATTTTTCCCTAAAGGTGAAATTTCACAGTTAGCAATATTTCTATTAATTTGATTTCCAATTGTATTATTAAATAGATTATAAAATACAGTTATTCTGATATTTGAATGCTAAATTATTTTATGACATTTGGCAAATGCAAGAAATTCTCACTATCATTGATAGTTTAACACTTCTCACTTTCATTGATAAAATTAACACTTGAACAAAATAATCACCCTTCTCATTGCAAGACATTCTGCAAGGTTTGTTGTAGAGCTGTTAAATATAAGTTATATATATACTGGTCGAGTTTGTAAATCCGAACAGTTTATAAATACCGAACACCTGTTAAATAACGCGTTTGTTTACCTCGATCAATAATTTGATGATATAGATTGATACAGACGATTGCCTTAGCAACGAATGCGAATTTTCGTCAAGTTTAAGTGAGTATTTTTCTTATAAATCCCTGTCAAACTCCAAAGCAGGTGAAATGTAAATATGAAGCACGCGGGGAATGACGTCAGATTTTAAATCGCACTGTAATCAATATCATGGGTATTAAGGAATGTTCTTAGATTTTCGAAGCAAGGGGCACAACTCAAATTTCCTAAGATTAGATTCTGTTGATTCCCATTCCCATTGTGTGTTTGATTAGAAACGAAAACAAACTATGACGGAATCGCAATCTATTTTTAGATAAAATAAAAGCGATCAGGATTTACATACTCCATTTCACCGAGTGAATGGTGATTTACTGTGCTTGAAAGTAACGTTTTGTGTTTATTTATTAAAATATGAACTGTAAATGTGTATTTCAGCAGAGGCTGAGGTTAGTCATTCTAAAATGCCGTCCAGGCTTTTTTTTAATGATGGTTAGCCTGGACTGGACGGCATTTTAGAATGACTAAGGCTGAGGTTTGAACCAAACATTATTTATGCCAAGTTTGAAGTTACTTGAACCAAAACTCGCAAAGATTTGGATCTGGATCTGGATGGTACCTTGCAGGGCCTTTCAGCATCGGGAGAGAGGGGTCAGTAGTCCAAATGGACTACGGCAGATTTGAAGCCGTCAACTGTGTTTGCTTAACAAGATATTGTTAAAAATCTGTCAAAACTGTTCGGATTTACAAACTCAACGAGTACAGTTAATCAGGTACCTTTTCAGCTTAATTGTGCCCGGTTCATGGCAAGAAATTCTCTCTGGGAGTATGTTTAATATTGGCCCAAATTTAAAAAAAAAAAAACAGCGATTTATATCAATCATGAACACCATTATACAAGTATTACAAACCTTAATATGTTTCTTTCATATCAAACAACAATGCTAATTACCTTTAAAAAGTGGAGAAGGTCTGTATACAATTTTGGCATTTTTTTGGCAAAATCAAATTAAAGGGAAACAACGTTAAGGTAACAGGCAACAGTTTTATATGGCTGTGGTAAAATTCGTTAACGATGTGTATAGAAGAATAAACACTTTTCCAGGAAGCATGTTCCTGACCCTACGAGCAGAACAGACCGGCTCGTTTTATTTGGTCTAGCCTCGCCCCTCGATGCGGTATCTTGAGAAATCCCTAAAATCGGTAGCGAGTAAGTTAAATTACTGTACATAGCCGACGCGGTACGTAGATCACAGATCTATCTGCAAATGGTACACAAAAAATTTACACTCTGCAACTATATAGATCCAAATAATATTAAAATCATGCATGAATATATTGCACACAAAAAGGGAATGTTGTATTAAATATAAAACATGCATACTTCAACTCCACCCCGCTAGGACAGCTCGTACTACTAGAGTAGTATAATTCATGTAATCCGTCCCGGACCAGCGCGTCCACACTCTGAATGAAATTATCGAAACAAAATAGACTGAGTAATGATCATATGCCTCCTAGCCCCTGGACATGTGTATATATAGGTGTGAATCCATGGAGCGATAAATTGTGTGGTCAGCCATGCACTGATGATTTACATTGGTCAGTTGAAGGCGGGAACCGAGATCAGACGGACGTTTCGCAATGGTTGTCTTCAGGATTTCAGGTATGTTATGTGTGTTTTACATGTACTTTACTTGCTGATAATGTTAATGATTTGTACGAATATCCCGAACTGTTTCTACTGGTTTTATGTTGTTAATTTTTGCTTTCAAATGTCAAACAGCAAAAAGCAAAATGTCCACAAGTGCATGTGTTACCTTTATCATGAGATCTCGTTAAGGCCTTGTTTAAGGAATATCTGGCATGATAATCCCTGGTGTGTTAATGGCACTGGTGTCACAGTAGGGGCCAATTTCCTGTGTATTCGTTTATTGGCTCAGGGCTATTTAGGGCCCATTGTACAAATACACGGTTTGGGGGGTGGGTTGGGGGGAGGGGATCACCTATAGAAGTCTTAAACTAGGCCTTTAACAAGCCCACAACTCTTGAGCTGTGCCTGCGCGGACGCGTCCCTGGCAGTGATATGCAAGCCGGAGAGTTCTTCCGGTCTCAACCGGGTATCACTGCTGTGTTTTCTTCTCCCTCATTAGCAATGTCATACCCATGACTGTGTATAATTTTCTCTGTTTCTATCTATATTTCTACACATTCTTATATCTCGGCGTTTGCTTCTTTCCCACTATATTTTAACTGAACCCGAATAAGTGTATATTTGATTCATTTTCATACATATAATACTGCAAAATGTCAGACATTCCTTTCAATGAGATTAATGAGTATATTTAGAATTTGGTTAACAGTTTAATTAACGGTAGAAAAGGCAGTGGGAATTATAATAAAGAATACAATGTTTAATAAATATATGACCCGCATCGCGCGATGATATCCCTTCGTACAAAATTATAACAAATGAAATAATAAAAAATGACAAAAATGATTTTTCTATAAATATTAATTTCTTCTAACTTCTTTTCTTTAAAGGATTGGCATGAGCGCATCAATTTCTTGACGAGTTATGACCATTAATTTACTCTTGTTTCCATAGCAAACACGGATTTCGTCCCGACTTTTTTGTCAGAATTCATAGCCCTGTGGATTATCGGTACAAAAATGACCCGCCAAATGTTTATGTTCCAGAAACAGTTCGCATTCAGAAAACAACAAAGATTATAAGCATTATGTAATATTGATGCGGTCATGTTACACGTCATTTCAATTATGTACTTTCGTAAGCCTGTCATGTGCGTGCCGTCAAATGTAGTTTTCTATATGCGGAATACATGGACTTGCATGGAGTTGGGCGACAACTCACTGATGACAGTAGCTTTACAGCTGGATTGAAACAGGTGATCAAAGTGTATGAAACTAAGCACATTTAGGTAAATATAAAGATAATGCTAGTAGTGATGAGAAAAATGCATAGTCACTGTACAAGGATTAAATATGTAATGGATGATGATGGTGTCCACTGTACCGGAAGTGTCCAACTGCTCACTTGAAGTGATGAAACATGCATGAAGTTGGTTATGGGTGACAACTCACTGATGACCGTAGGTTGACAGCTGGATGGTCTTGCATATGATGATGATGATGATGATGATGATGATGATGATGATGATTGCAATGATGATGATGATGATGATGATGATGATGATGATGATGATGATGATGATGATGATGATGATGATGATGATGGCAATGATGATAAAGACTATGATGGAGGGAGATGATGATGATGATGTTGATATTGATGGTGATTTCAATGATGATGATGATGATGATGATGACACTCCATAATTTAGTATTCATTTGAGATATCTCGTGTTTAAAATTTGTTTAATTTTAATACTTGTTTCAATGATATACTATATAATCTCTTTATTGAAAAAGGCGGCTGCATCAGTTAAATGTCTCAGTGTCCACTGTGCCGGAAATGTCCAACTCTTCACCTGAAGTGATGACTGTTGCTACGGCAGTACTGGAAGTGTCTAATCATCCAACAGGAAGAGATGCATCTTGCAGTGGAGTTGGCAATGGATGTCCAGGCAATTAAGACACGATGGCCTCATAGCTGAACTTTACCAGGTGAACAAAGTCAATACAATGAGTATGTAATGGATTGTGATTATGGTATTGCATTTAGATGATGATTGTGATGGTGATGATGCTGATGGTTGTTAGTGATGGCAGAGGTTGTGGTGGTGGTCATGGTGTTTGTCATTGTGGTCATGCTATGATGATGTTGGTGATTATGATAATGATGATAATCCCTGGCACTCATTATTATCTCAACTATTCGAAGAATAAAGAGGGCTATACTACTCGCCCCAATCTCGGCGTCCAGTTAAAGTTTTAGGGCAAGTTGGGATTTTCACTTATATTGGTCCAATACCCTTTATTCAATTCCCTTAATACTTACCACAGTTGTTCAGGGCCATCTCATAATGAGGTTAGATAACTCCATGTTGTCCTTTATACAAATTATAGCCCCTGATTGACTATGGAACTTAGGCTGAAGTTTAAGGGCAGGTTGGGATATTAATTGATAACTTCTATACCCTTCATTAAATTGACTTGATACTTCACACAGTTGTTCATGACCATCACACAATGAGGTTACATAACTCCATATCATCCTTAATACAAGTAATGGCCCTTGATTGACTTAGGAAATTCGGTTAAAATTTTAGGTCAGGTTAAAGTTTTAGCAAGTCACCTTATGTATCGATTTTTTTTTATCTTGCTTAGACATCAAATCACCAAACTTGGTATATAGGAAGAGGTTATGGAGACCTTTCATGGGATTGCATTTGAGGCCCATAGGATCAAGGTCAAAGTTAAAGCTACTAATTGTAGAAAAATGGTTCAACTTGGTATTGAATAACTTAAGTAAAGGTCGACATATTGCCAGCAAACTTGGTACATTTAAAGAGTTTATAGAGACGTTTCATGAGATTGTGTTTTGGGCCCCCAAGAGTTATTGTCACTGTTCACTTTTAAATTTGACATTTTATTGCTTTTGACAGGCACATATATCATTATTGTATTAACTTCTAAGTCAAAGCGGCTGGTTGAGCGCACTGTCTTACCACATCTCTTGTACAATAAGTCCCTAAGCTTACCTTTGAAGCTCTTTAAATGTCTTAGCAATAGTACCTAAGCTGTTTTATTTAGATTGGACGTATGGGGCTACATTGGGATGATGATGGCGGTGGTGGTGGTTGTCATGATGATGATGGTTGTGATGGGGTACATTGGAATTCTTGTTCACACCAGATGCTGTGGACAACATCATCAACAAAGATATGTATTTTGTTGGTCATTTTTGTGTCTAAAAAATTGTTGATTTAAAAAAAAAATCAATTTATTACGCATTTTTAATTATGAAGCAAGTTAAATGGTTTGCACTAAAATGTATTTGGATCAAAGTTGTTTTTTTGAAGGTCATTACGTCATGAGCCTATCATTTATTAATTAAAATTCATGGACAAAATTTTCAATTGGTCATTTTTTAAGACTTTGGACAAAAAAAAATTCTTTATATTATTAATTCAAATTTGTTTTTAAAGAAATACACAAAAAGTGAAAAAGCATTTTCTGTTGGTTTTTGAAATCTTACAGTGAAAATGCTAAAAGGCACCAGCATTCTTTCCCAAGATTTCCTAAACCAAACCCATGTAGCAGAAAAGGTTTATTTCATATTAGTGTATATTAATATGTAATACTTTCATATAGAATATTGTACATTGGAGTGGCTTCATATGTATAATTTTGCATGTGGCTTGTAATAGACTGTTAGGAAAGGCTCATGAATTGAGAAGTGAAAAACAATTTACAAATAATTTATGTAATGTAAATATATAAGTGTAATGAACATATTTTTAATAAATTTTGAACGATATTAGTTCAATATAAGCATATTTATTAATATCTTTGATATTTGCTTCTTTAATTATGATATTTGTTTCAATTATGTATAAGAGTTTTATTGCAATAATTCACCGCATTGGTTCCATGTTTCAGTGTGTATTTGATAGGAAGTGTTCAACCATTCAACAGGAAGAGATGATGATGCTGCTGGTCCTGGTGGTAATGATGGTGGTGCTGGTGATGATGATTATTGTGGCAGAGGTGGTGGCGGTGGTGTTGATGATGATGGTGATGGTTGATGGTGGGTGTGGTCATGATGGTGGTGTTGGTTGTCGTGGTAGTGGTGCTGTTGGTACTGGTTGTGGTGGTGGTAGTGATTATGATGGTGGTTGTCATGATGGTGCTGGTGGTGGTCATGATGGTGCTGGTGGATGTGGTGCTGATGCTGGTGGAGGTGGTGCTGGTGGTGGTGGTCATGATGGTGCTGGTGGTGGTAGTGCTGGTGGATGTTCTGATGGTGGTGGTGCTGGTGATTATGATGGTTGTGCTGGGGCTACAATGGCAGTCTTGTTGGCACCAGATGCTGTGGACAACATTATTAACAAAGATATGTATAATTTTGTCATTTTGTGTTTAAAAATTTGTTGAATGTAAAAATCAATTATGCATTTTAATTGATGGAGAAAGTTAGATGGTTTGCCTAATATTTGGATCATCATTGTTTTTTTTCTTTTAAAAAAAAAAAGGTTAAGCTTTAAATGAAATGATTTCACAAAGTAGGTCACTTCATATTTCAAGAGCCTATCATTTATTAAGTAAAAATTATGGACAACATCTTCAATTATTCATTATTAAATTTTGGAGAAAAAATTAATTATTCTTTGTATTATTAATTTAAATTTGTTTTTAAAGAAATACACAAACACTGAAATGGCATTTTCTGTTGGTTTTTGAAATCTTACAGTGAAAATGCTAAAAGGCACCAGCATTCTTTCCCAAGATTTCTTAAACCAAACCCATGTAGCAGAAAAGGTTTATTTCATATTTGTGTATATTAATATATAATACTTTTATATGTAATATTGCACATTGGAGTGGCTTCATATGTATAATTTTGCATGTGGCTTGTAATTGACTGTTAGGAAAGGCTCATGAATTGAGAAGTGAAGAACAAATTAATAAAAATATAAGTAATGTAGATATATAAGTGTCATCAACAAATTTTAAATAAATTTTAAATATTAGTTATATAAAAGCATATTCATTAATATCTTTGATATTTGCTTCTTTAATTATGATATTTGTTTCAATTATGTATGAGTTTTATTACAATAAGTAACAGCATTGGTTCCATGTTTCAGTGTGTAATTGATAGGAAGTGTTCAGCCAGTCAACAGGAAGAGATGATGATGCTGGTGGTAATGATGGTGGTGCTGGTGATGATGATTATGGTGATGGCAGTGGTGTTGATGATGGTGGTTATTGATGATGGATGTGGTCATGATGATGGTGTCGGTTGTCCTGGTAGTGGTGCTGCTGGTTGTGGTGGTGATGATGGTGGTGCTGGTGATTATGATGGTTATGATGGTGGTTGTTATGATGGCGCTGGTCCTCGTGGTACAAGTGGTGGTGGTCGTGGTAGTGGTGCTGGTGGATGTCATGATGGTGCTGGTGGATGTGGTGCTGATGCTGTTGGAGGTGGTGCTGGTGGTGGTGGTTATGGTATTGGTGCTGGTGTGTTCATGATGGTGCTGGTGGATGGGTTGCTGATGCTGGTGGAGGTGATGCTGGTGGAGGTGGTGCTGGTGGTGGTCATGATGGTGGTTGTGCTGGAGGATGATCTGGTGGTGGTGGTGCTGGTGATGATGATAGTGGTGCTGGGGCTACAATGGCAGTCTTGTTCCCACTGGATGATGTGGACAACATTATTAACAAAGATATGTATTAATATTTTGGTCTTTTTGTGTTTAAAAAATTGTTGAATGTAAAAAAAATAAATATGCATTTTAATTTATTTAGAAAGTTAAATGGATTGCATTATTTGGATCATCATGAAATGATTTCACAAAGTAGATCACTTCATATTTCAAGAGCCTATCATTTATTAAGTAAAATTTATGGACAAAATCTTCAATTATTTATTATTAAATTTTGGAGAAAAAATTAATTATTCTTAGTATTATTAATTTAAATTTGTTTTTAAAGTTATACACGAACACTGAAAAGGCATTTTCTGTTGGTTTTTGAAATCTTACAGTGAAAATGCTAAAAGGCACCAGCATTCTTTCCCAAGATTTCCTTAACCAAACTCGGGTAGCAGAAAAGGTTTATTTCATATTCGTGTATATTAATATATAATACTTTTATATAAAAAATTGCACAAATTGCACATTGGAGTTGCTTCATATGTATAATTTTGCATGTGGCTTGTAATAGACTGTTGGGAAAGGCTCATGAATTGAGAAGTGAAGAACAAATTAATAAAAAATTAAGTAATGTAAATATATAAGTGTAATGAACAAATTTTAAATAAATTTTAAATGATATTAGTTATATAAAAGCATATTCATTAATATCTTTGATATTTGCTTCTTTAATTATGATATTTGTTTCAATTATGTATGAGTTTTATTACAATAAGTAACAGCATTGGTTCCATGTTTCAGTGTGTATTTGATAGGAAGTGTTCAACCAGTCAACAGGAAGAGATGATGATGCTGGTGGTAATGATGGTGGTGCTGGTGATGATGATTATGGTGATGGCAGTGGTGTTGATGATGGTGGTGGTTGAGGGTGGGTGTGATCATGATGATGGTGTTGGCTATTATGGTAGTGGTGCTGCTGGTGCTGGTTGTGGTGGTGATGATGGTGGTGCTGGTGATTATGATGGTTATGATGGTGGTTGTCATGTTGGTGCTGGTGGTGGTCCTCGTTGTGCAAGTGGTGGTGGTCGTGGTAGTGGTGCTGGTGGATGTCATGATGATGCTGGTGGATGTGGTGCTGATGCTGTTGGAGGTGGTGGTGGTGGTGGTGGTGGTTGTGGTATTCATTGGTACTGGTGGTGGTCATGATGGTGCTGGTGGATGGGTTGCTGATGCTGGTGGAGGTGGTGCTGGTGGTGGTCATGATGGTGGTTGTGCTGGAGGATGATCTGATGGTGGTGGTGCTGGTGATGATGATAGTTGTGCTGGGGCTACAATGACAGTCTTGTTCCCACTGGATGCTGTGGACAACATTATTAACAAAGATATGTATTATTTTGGTCATTTTGTGTTTAAAAAATTGTTGAATGTAAAAAAAATAAATATGCATTTTAATTTATTTAGAAAGTTAAATGGTTTGCATTATTTGGATCATCATTGTTTTTATCTTTTAAAAAAAAAAAATGTTTAGCTTTAAATGAAATGATTTCACAAAGTAGGTCACTTCATATTTCAAGAGCCTATCATTTATTAAGTAAAATTTATGGACAAAATCTTCAATTATTTATTATTAAATTTTGGAGAAAAAATTAATTATTCTTTGTATTATTAATGTAAATTTGTTTTTAAAGAAATACACGAACACTGAAAAGGCATTTTCTGTTGGTTTTTGAAATCTTACAGTGAAAATGCTAAAAGGCACCAGCATTCTTTCCCAAGATTTCTTAAACCAAACCCATGTAGCAGAAAAGGTTTATTTCATATTTGTGTATATTAATATATAATACTTTTATATCAAAAATTGCACATTGGAGTGGCTTCATATGTATAATTTTGCATGTGGCTTGTAATAGACTGTTAGGAAAGGCTCATGAATTGAGAAGTGAAGAACAAATTGATAAAAAATTAAGTAATGTAGATATATAAGTCATAAACAAATTTTAAATAAATTTTAAATGATATTAGTTATATAAAAGCATATTCATTAATATCTTTGATATTTGCTTCTTTAATTATGATATTTGTTTCAATTATGTATGAGTTTTATTACAATAAGTAACAGCATTGGTTCCATGTTTCAGTGTGTATTTGATAGGAAGTGTTCAACCAGTCAACAGGAAGAGATGATGATGCTGGTGGTAATGATGGTGGTGCTGGTGATGATGATTATGGTGATGGCAGTGGTGTTGATGATGGTGGTGGTTGATGGTGGGTGTGATCATGATGATGGTGTTGGCTGTCATGTTAGTGGTGCTGCTGGTGCTGGTTGTGGTGGTGATGATGGTGGTGCTGGTGATTATGATGGTGGTTGTCATGATGGTGCTGGTGGTGGTCCTCGTTGTGCAAGTGGTGGTGGTCGTTGTAGTGGTGCTGGTGGATGTCATGATGATGCTGGTGGATGTGGTGCTGATGCTGTTGGAGGTGGTGGTGGTGGTGGTGGTTGTGGTATTGGTGCTGGTGGTGGTCATGATGGTGCTGGTGGATGGGTTGCTGATGTTGGTGGAGGTGAAGCTGATGGTGGTGGTCATGATGGTGCTGGTGGTGGTCAAGATGGTGCTGGTGGATGGGTTGGTGATGCTGTTGGAGGTGGTGCTGATGCTGGTGGAAGTGGTGCTGGTGGTGGTCATGATGGTGGTTGTGCTGGAGGATGATCTGGTGGTGGTGGTGCTGGTGATGATGATAGTTGTGCTGGAGCTACAATGGCAGTCTTGTTCCCACTGGATGCTGTGGACAACATTATTAACAAAGATATGTATTATTTTGGTCATTTTGTGTTTAAAATATTGTTGAATGTAAAAAAAAAAATATTCATTTTAATTTATGGAGAAAGTTAAATGGTTTGCATTATTTGGATCATCATTGTTTTTATCTTTTAAAAAAAAAGATGTTTAGCTTTAAATGAAATGATTTCACAAAGTAGGTCACTTCATATTTCAAGAGCCTATCATTTATTAAGTAAAATTTATGGACAAAATCTTCAATTATTTATTATTAAATTTTGGAGAAAAAATTAATTATTCTTTGTATTATTAATTTAAATTTGTTTTTAAAGGAATACACAACACTGAAAAGGCATTTTCTGTTGGTTTTTGAAATCTTACAGTGAAAATGCTAAAAGGCACCAGCATTCTTTCCCAAGATTTCCTAAACCAAACCCATGTAGCAGAAAAGGTTTATTTCATATTTGTGTATATTAATATATAATACTTTTATATCAAAAATTGCACATTGGAGTGGCTTCATATGTATAATTTTGCATGTGGCTTGTAATAGACTGTTAGGAAAGGCTCATGAATTGAGAAGTGAAGAACAAATTAATAAAAAATTAAGTAATGTAAATATATAAGTGTAATGAACAAATTTTAAATAAATTTTAAATGATATTAGTTATATAAAAGCATATTCATTAATATCTTTGATATTTGCTTCTTTAATTATGATATTTGTTTCAATTATGTATGAGTTTTATTACAATAAGTAACAGCATTGGTTCCATGTTTCAGTGTGTATTTGATAGGAAGTGTTCAACCAGTCAACAGGAAGAGATGATGATGCTGGTTGTAATGATGGTGTTGCTGGTGATGATGATTATGGTGATGGCAGTGGTGTTGATGATGGTGGTTATTGATGATGGATATGGTCATGATGATGGTGTCGGTTGTCCTGGTAGTGGTGCTGCTGGTGCTGGTTGTGGTGGTGATGATGGTGGTGCTGGTGATTATGATGGTTATGATGGTGGTTGTTATGATGGCGCTGGTCCTCGTGGTACAAGTGGTGGTGGTCGTGGTAGTGGTGCTGGTGGATGTCATGATGGTGCTGGTGGATGTGGTGCTGATGCTGTTGGAGGTGGTGCTGGTGGTGGTGGTTATGGTATTGGTGCTGGTGTGGTCATGATGGTGCTGGTGGATGGGTTGCTGATGCTGGTGGAGGTGGTGCTGATGCTGGTGGAGGTGGTGCTGGTGGTGGTCATGATGGTGGTTGTGCTGGAGGATGATCTGGTGGTGGTGGTGCTGGTGATGATGATAGTGGTGCTGGGGCTACAATGGCAGTCTTGTTCCCACTGGATGCTGTGGACAACATTATTAACAAAGATATGTATTATTTTGGTCATTTTGTGTTTAAAAAATTGTTGAATGTAAAAAAAACTAATATGCATTTTAATTTATTTAGAAAGTTAAATGGATTGCATTATTTGGATCATCATGAAATGATTTCACAAGGTAGATCACTTCATATTTCAAGAGCCTATCATTTATTAAGTAAAATTTATGGACAAAATCTTCAATTATTTATTATTAAATTTTGGAGAAAAAATTAATTATTCTTAGTATTATTAATTTAAATTTGTTTTTAAAGAAATACACGATCACTGAAAAGGCATTTTCTGTTGGTTTTTGAAATCTTACAGTGAAAATGCTAAAAGGCACCAGCATTCTTTCCCAAGATTTCCTTAACCAAACTCGGGAAGCAGAAAAGGTTTATTTCATATTCGTGTATATTAATATATAATACTTTTATATAAAAAATTGCACAAATTGCACATTGGAGTTGCTTCATATGTATAATTTTGCATGTGGCTTGTAATAGACTGTTGGGAAAGGCTCATGAATTGAGAAGTGAAGAACAAATTAATAAAAAATTAAGTAATGTAAATATATAAGTGTAATGAACAAATTTTAAATAAATTTTAAATGATATTAGTTATATAAAAGCATATTCATTATTATCTTTGATATTTGCTTCTTTAATTATGATATTTGTTTCAATTATGTATGAGTTTTATTACAATAAGTAACAGCATTGGTTCCATGTTTCAGTGTGTATTTGATAGGAAGTGTTCAACCAGTCAACAGGAAGAGATGATGATGCTGGTGGTAATGATGGTGGTGCTGGTGATGATGATTATGGTGATGGCAGTGGTGTTGATGATGGTGGTGGTTGATGGTGGGTGTGATCATGATGATGGTGTTGGCTATTATGGTAGTGGTGCTGCTGGTGCTGGTTGTGGTGGTGATGATGGTGGTGCTGGTGATTATGATGGTTATGATGGTGGTTGTCATGATGGTGCTGGTGGTGGTCCTCGTTGTGCAAGTGGTGGTGGTCGTTGTAGTGGTGCTGGTGGATGTCATGATGATGCTGGTGGATGTGGTGCTGATGCTGTTGGAGGTGGTGCTGGTGGTGGTGGTGGTTTTGGTATTCATTGGTGATGGTGGTGGTCATGATGGTGCTGGTGGATGGGTTGCTGATGCTGGTGGAGGTTGTGCTAATGCTGGTGGAGGTGGTGCTGGTGGTGGTCATAATGGTGGTTGTGCTTGAGGATGATCTGGTGGTGGTGGTGCTGGTGATGATGATAGTTTTGCTGGGGCTACAATGGCAGTCTTGTTCCCACTGGATGCTGTGGACAACATTATTAACAAAGATATGTATTATTTTGGTCATTTTGTGTTTAAAAAATTGTTGAATGTAAAAAAAATAAATATGCATTTTAATTTATTTAGAAAGTTAAATGGTTTGCATTATTTGGATCATCATTGTTTTTATCTTTAAAAAAAGATGTTTAACTTTAAATGAAATGATTTCACAAAGTAGGTCACTTCATATTTCAAGAGCCTATCATTTATTAAGTAAAATTTATGGACAAAATCTTCAATTATTTATTATTAAATTTTGGAGAAAAAATTAATTATTCTTTGTATTATAAATTTTAATTTGTTTTTAAAGAAATACATGAAAACTGAAATGGCATTTTCTGTTGGTTTTTGAAATCTTACAGTGAAAATGCTAAAAGGCACCAGCATTCTTTCCCAAGATTGCCTTAACCAAACCCGGGTAGCAGAAAAGGTTTATTTCATATTCGTGTATATTAATATATAATACTTTTATATCAAAAATTGCACATTGGAGTGGCTTCTTGTGTATAATTTTGCATGTGGCTTGTAATAGACTGTTAGGAAAGGCTCATGAATTGAGAAGTGAAGAACAAATTGATAAAAAATTAAGTAATATAGATATATAAGTGTCATGAACAAATTTTAAATAAATTTTAAATGATATTAGTTATATAAAAGCATATTCATTAATATCTTTGATATTTGCTTCTTTTATTATGATATTTGTTTCAATTATGTATGAGTTTTATTACAATAAGTAACAGCATTGGTTCCATGTTTCAGTGTGTATTTGATAGGAAGTGTTCAATCTGTCAACAGGAAGAGATGATGATGCTGGTGGTAATGATGGTGGTGCTGGTGATGATGATTATGGTGATGGCAGTGGTGTTGATGATGGTGGTGGTTGATGGTGAATGTGAACATGATGGTGGGTGTGAACATGATGATGATGTTGGCTGTCATGGTAGTGGTGCTGCTGGTGCTGGTTGTGGTGGTGATGATGGTGGTAATGGTGATTATGATGGTTATGATGGTGGTTGTCATGATGGTGCTGGTGGAGGTCCTTGTGGTGCAAGTGGTGGTGCTGGTAGTGGTGCTGGTGGTGGTCATGATGGTGCTGGTGGATGGGTTGCTGATGCTGGTGGATTTCATGATGGTGCTGGTGGAGGTGGTGCTGGTGATGGGGGTGGTGATGATGTTGGTAGTGCTGGTGGATGATCTGATGGTGGTGGTGGTGCTGGTGATAATGATAGTTGTGCTGGGGCTACAATGGCAGTCTTGTTCCCACTGGATGCTGTGGACAACAGAATTTACAAAGATATGAATTATTTTGGTCATTTTGTGTTTAAAAAATTATTGAATGTAAAAAAATCAATGATTCATTTTAATTTATGGAGAAAGTTAGATGGTTTGCCTTATTTGGATCATCGTTGTTTTTTTCTTTTAAAAAAAAATATGTTTAGCTTTAAAAGAAATGATTTCACTAAGTAGGTCACTTCATATTTCAAGAGCCTATCATTTATTAAGTAAAATTCATGGACAAAAACTTCAATTGTTCATTATTAAATTTTGGACAAAAAAAATAAATTATTCTTTGTATAATTAATTTAAGTTTGTTTTTTAAAGAAATACACGAAAACTGAAATGGCATTTTCTGTTGGTTTTTGAAATTTTACAGTGAAAATGCTAAAAGGCACCAGCATTCTTTCCCATGATTTCCTTAACCAAACCCGGGTAGCAGAAAAGGTTTATTTCATATTCGTGTATATTAATATATAATTCTTTTATATCAAAAATTGCCTATTTGAGTGGCTTCATATGTATAATTTTGCATGTGGCTTGTAATAGACTGCAAGGAAAGGCTCATGAATTGAGAAGTGAAGAACAAATTAATAAAAAATTGAGGAATGTAAATATATAAGTGTAATGAACAAATTTTAAATAAATTTTAAATGATATTAGTTATATAAAAGCATATTCATTAATATCTTTGATATTTGCTTCTTTTATTATGATATTTGTTTCAATTATGTATGAGTTTTATTACAATAAGTAACAGCATTGGTTCCATGTTTCAGTGTGTATTTGATAGGAAGTGTTCAACCAGTCAACAGGAAGAGATGATGATGCTGGTGGTAATGATGGTGGTGCTGGTGATGATGATTATGGTGATGGCAGTGGTGTTGATGATGGTGGTGGTTGATGGTGGGTGTGATCATGATGATGGTGTTGGCTGTTATGGTAGTGGTGCTGCTGGTGCTGGTTGTGGTGGTGATGATGGTGGTGCTGGTGATTATGATGGTGGTTGTCATGATGGTGCTGGTGGTGGTCCTCGTTGTGCAAGTGGTGGTGGTCGTGGTAGTGGTGCTGGTGGATGTCATGATGATGCTGGTGGATGTGGTGCTGATGCTGTTGGAGGTGGTGCTGGTGGTGGTGGTGGTGGTTGTGGTATTCATTGGTGCTGGTGGTGGTCAAGATGATGCTGGTGGATGGGTTGCTGATGCTGGTGGAGGTGGTGCTGAAGCTGGTGGAGGTGGTGCTGGTGGTGGTGGTCATGATGGTGCTGGTGGTGGTCAAGATGGTACTGGTGGATGGGTTGGTGATGCTGTTGGAGGTGGTGGTGATGCTGGTGAAAGTGGTGCTGGTGGTGGTCATGATGGTGGTTGTGTTGGAGGATGATCTGGTGGTGGTGGTGCTGGTGATGATGATAGTTGTGCTGGAGCTACAATGGCAGTCTTGTTCCCACTGGATGCTGTGGACAACATTATTAACAAAGATATGTATTATTTTGGTCATTTTGTGTTTAAAAAATTGTTGAATGTAAAAAAAATAAATATGCATTTTAATTTCTGGAGAAAGATAAATGGTTTGCATTATTTGGATCATCATTGTTTTTATCTTTAAAAAAAAAAAAGATGTTTAGCTTTAAATGAAATGATTTCACAAAGTAGGTCACTTCATATTTCAAGAGCCTATCATTTATTTAGTAAAATTTATGGACAAAATCTTCAATTATTTATTATTAAATTTTGGAGAAAAAATTAATTATTCTGAGTATTATTAATTTAAATTTGTTTTTAAAGGAATACATGAACACTGAAAAGGCATTTTCTGTTGGTTTTTGAAATCTTACAGTGAAAATGCTAAAAGGCACCAGCATTCTTTCCCAAGATTTCCTAAACCAAACACGAGTAGCAGAAAAGGTTTATTTCATATTCGTGTATATTAATATATAATACTTTTATATAAAAAATTGCACAAATTGCACATTGGAGTGGCTTCATATGTATAATTTTGCATGTGACTTGTAATAGTCTGTTAGAAAAGGCTCATGAATTGAGAAGTGAAGAACAAATTGATAAAAAATTAAGTAATGTAGATATATAAGTGTCATGAACAAATTTTAAATAAATTTTAAATGATATTAGTTATATAAAAGCATATTCATTAATATCTTTGATATTTGCTTCTTTTATTATGATATTTGTTTCAATTATGTATGAGTTTTATTACAATAAGTAACAGCATTGGTTCCATGTTTCAGTGTGTATTTGATAGGAAGTGTTCAACCAGTCAACAGGAAGAGATGATGATGCTGGTGGTAATGATGGTGGTGCTGGTGATGATGATTATGGCGGGGGCAGTGGTGTTGATGATGATGGTGGTTGTTGATGATGGATGTGATCATGATGATGGTGTCAGTTGTCCTGGTAGTGGTGCTGCTGGTGGTGGTGATTATGATGGTGGTGGTGATTATGATGGTGCTGGTGGTGGTCCTCTTTGTGCAAGTGGTGGTGGTCGTGGTAGTGGTGCTAGTGGATGTCATGATGGTGCTGGTGGATGTTGTGCTGATGCTGGTGGAGGTGGTGGTGGTGGTGGTTGTGGTATTGGTGCTGGTGGTGATCATGTTGGTGCTGGTGGATGGGTTGCTGATGCTGGTGGAGGTGGTGTTGATGGTGGTGGTCATGATGGTGCTGGTGGTGGTCATGATGGTGATGGTGCTGGAGGATGATCTGATGGTGGTGGTGTTGGTGATGGTGATAGTTGTGCTGGGGCTACAATGGCAGTCTTGTTCCCACTGGATGCTGTGGACAACATTATTAACAAAGATATGTACTATTTTGGTCATTTTGTGTTTAAATTATTGTTGAATATAAAATAAATCAATTATGCATTTTAATTTATTTAGACAGTTAAATGGTTTGCATTATTTGGATCATCATTGTTTTTTTCTTTAAAAAAAAAAGATGTTTAGCTTTAAATGAAATGATTTCTCAAAGTAGGTCACTTTATATTTCAAGAGCCTATCATTTATTAAGTAAAATTTATGGACAAAATCTTCAATTATTTATTATTAAATTTTGGAGAAAAAATTAATTATTCTTTGTATTATTAATTTAAATTTGTTTTTAAAGAAATACACAAACACTGAAAAGGCATTTTCTGTTGGTTTTTGAAATCTTACAGTGAAAATGCTAAAAGGCACCAGCATTCTTTCCCAAGATTTCCTAAACCAAACCCATGTAGCAGAAAAGGTTTATTTCATATTTGTGTATATTAATATATAATACTTTTATATCAAAAATTGCACATTGGAGTGGCTTCATATGTATAATTTTGCATGTGGCTTGTAATAGACTGTTAGGAAAGGCTCATGAATTGAGAAGTGAAGAACAAATTGATAAAAAATTAAGTAATGTAAAAATATATAAGTGTCATGAACAAATTTTAAATAAATTTTAAATGATATTAGTTATATAAAAGCATATTCATTAATATCTTTGATATTTGCTTCTTTAATTATGATATTTGTTTCAATTATGTATGAGTTTTATTACAATAAGTAACAGCATTGGTTCCATGTTTCAGTGTGTATTTGATTGGAAGTGTTCAACCAGTCAACAGGAAGAGATGATGCTGGTGGTAATGATGGTGGTGCTGGTGATGATGATTATGGTGATGGCAGTGGTGTTGATGATGGTGGTGGTTGATGGTGGGTGTTATCATGATGATGGTGTTGGCTATTATGGTAGTGGTGCTGCTGGTGCTGGTTGTGGTGGTGATGATGGTGGTGCTGGTGATTATGATGGTTATGATGGTGGTTGTCATGATGGTGCTGGTTGTGGTCCTTGTTGTGCAAGTGGTGGTGGTCGTTGTAGTGGTGCTGGTGGATGTCATGATTATGCTGGTGGATGTGGTGCTGATGCTGTTGGAGGTGATGCTGGTGGTGGTGGTGGTTGTGGTATTCATTGGTGCTGGTGGTGGTCATGATGGTGCTGGTGGATGGGTTGCTGATGCTGGTTGAGGTGGTGCTGATGCTGGTGGAGGTGGTGCTGGTGGTGTTCATGATGGTGGTTGTGCTGGAGGATGATCTGGTGGTGGTGGTGCTGGTGATGATGATAGTTGTGCTGGGGCTACAATGGCAGTCTTGTTCCCACTGGATGCTGTGGACAACATTATTAACAAAGATATGTATTATTTTGGTCATTTTGTGTTTAAAAAATTGTTGAATGTAAAAAAAAAAAAATATGCATTTTAATTTCTGGAGAAAGATAAATGGTTTGCATTATTTGGATCATCATTGTTTTTGTCTTTTAAAAAAAAGATGTTTAACTTTAAATGAAATGATCTCACAAAGTAGGTCACTTTCATATTTCAAGAGCCTATCATTTATTAAGTAAAATTTATGGACAAAATCTTCAATTATTCATTATTAAATTTTGGAGAAAAAATTAATTATTCTTAGTATTATTAATTTTAATTTGTTTTTAAAGAAATACATGAAAACTGAAATGGCATATTCTGTTGGTGTTTGAAATCTTACAGTGAAAATGCTAAACGGCACCAGCATTCTTTCCCAAGATTTCCTTAACCAAACTCGGGTAGCAGAAAAGGTTAATTTCATATTCGTGTATATTAATATATAATACTTTTATATCAAAAATTGCACAAATTGCACATTGGAGTTGCTTCATATGTATAATTTTGCATGTGGCTTGTAATAGACTGTTAGGAAAGGCTCATGAATTGAGAAGTGAAGAACAAATTAATAAAAAATTAAGTAATGTAAATATATAAGTGTAATGAACAAATTTTAAATAAATTTTAAATGATATTAGTTATATAAAAGCATATTCATTAATATCTTTGATATTTGCTTCTTTAATTATGATATTTGTTTCAATTATGTATGAGTTTTATTACAATAAGTAACAGCATTGGTTCTATGTTTCAACAGGAAGAGATGATGATGCTGGTGGTAATGATGGTGGTGCTGGTGATGATGATTATGGTGGTGACAGTGGTGTTGATGATGGTGTTGGTTGTTGATGATGGATGTGGTCATGATGATGGTGTCAGTTGTCCTGGTAGTGGTGCTGCTGGTGCTGGTTGTGGTGGTGATGATGGTGGTGCTGGTTATGATGGTGGTTGTTATGATGGCGCTGGTCCTCGTGGTACAAGTGGTGGTGGTCGTGGTAGTGGTGCTGGTGGATGTCATGATGGTGCTGGTGGATGTGGTGCTGATGCTGTTGGAGGTGGTGCTGGTGGTGGTGGTTATGGTATTGGTGCTGGTTTGGTCATGATGGTGCTGGTGGATAGGTTGCTGATGCTGGTGGAGGTGGTGCTGATGCTGGTGGTGGTCATGATGGTGGTTGTGCTGGAGGATGATCTGGTGGTGGTGGTGCTGGTGATGATGATAGTTGTGCTGGGGCTACAATGGCAGTCTTGTTCCCACCGGATGCTGTGGACAACATTATTAACAAAGATATGTATTATTTTGGTCATTTTGTGTTTAAAAAATTGTTGAATGTGAAAAAAAAATATGCATTTTTTTTTATTTAGAAAGTTAAATGGTTTGCATTATTTGGATCATCATTGTTTTTATCTTTTAAAAAAAAAGATGTTTAACTTTAAATGAAATGATTTCATAAAGTAGTTCACTTCATATTTCAAGAGCCTATCATTTATTAAGTAAAATTTATGGACAGAATCTTCAATTATTCATTATTAAATTTTGGAGAAAAAATTAATTATTCCTAGTATTATTAATTTAAATTTGTTTTTAAAGAAATACACGAACACTGAAAAGGCATTTTCTGTTGGTTTTTGAAATCTTACAGTGAAAATGCTAAAAGGCACCAGCATTCTTTCCCAAGATTTCCTTAACCAAACTCGGGTAGCAGAAAAGGTTTATTTCATATTCGTGTATATTAATATATAATACTTTTATATAGAAAATTGCACAAATTTCACATTGGAGTGGCTTCATATGTATAATTTTGCATGTGGCTTGTAATAGACTGTTAGGAAAGGCTCATGAATTGAGAAGTGAAGAACAAATTGATAAAAAATTAAGTAATGTAAAAATATATAAGTGTAATGAACAAATTTTAAATAAATTTTAAATGATATTAGTTATATAAAAGCATATTCATAAATATCTTTGATATTTGCTTCTTTAATTATGATATTTGTTTCAATTATGTATGAGTTTTATTACAATAAGTAACAGCATTGGTTCCATGTTTCAGTGTGTATTTGATAGGAAGTGTTCAACCAGTCAACAGGAAGAGATGATGCTGGTGGTAATGATGGTGGTGCTGGTGATGGTGATTATGGTGATGGCAGTGGTGTTGATGATGGTGGTGGTTGATGGTGGGTGTGATCATGATGATGGTGTTGGCTGTCAAGGTAGTGGTGCTGCTGGTGCTGGTTGTGGTGGTGATGATGGTGGTGCATTTCATGGTGGGTGTCATGATGGTGCTGGTGGTGGTCCTTGTTGTGCAAGTGGTGGTGGTCGTGGTGCTGGTGGATGTCATGATGATGCTGGTGGATGTGGTGCTGATGCTGTTGGAAGTGGTGGTGGTGGTTGTGGTATTGGTGCTGGTGGTGGTGGTGGTGGTCATGATGGTGCTGGTGGATGGGTTGCTGATGCTGGTGGAGGTGGTGCTGATGGTGGTGGTCATGATGGTGCTGGTGGTGGTCATGATGGTGGTTGTGCTGGAGGATGTTCTAATGGTGGTGGTGCTGGTTATGATGATAGTTGTGCTGGGGCTACAATGGCAGTCTTGTTCCCACTGGATGCTGTGGACAACATTATTAACAAAGATATGTATTATTTTGGTCATTTTGTGTTTAAAAAATTGTTGAATGTAAAAAAAAAATCAATTACACATTTTAATTTATGGAGAAAGTTAAATGGATTGCATTATTTGGATCATCATTGTTTTTGTCTTTTTAAAAAAAGATGTTTAGCTTTAAATGAAATGATTTCACTAAGTAGGTCACTTCATATTTCAAGAGCCTATCATTTATTAAGTAAAATATGGACAAAATCTTCAATTATTTATTATTAAATTTTGGAGAAAAAATTTAATTATTCTTTGTATTATTAATTTAAATTTGTCTTTAAAGAAATACACGAACACTGAAAAGGCATTTTCTGTTGGTTTTTGAAATCTTACAGTGAAAATGCTAAAAGGCACCAGCATTCTTTCCCAAGATTTCTTTAACCAAACCCGGGTAGCAGAAAAGGTTTATTTCATATCCGTGTATATTAATATATAATACTTTTATATCAAAAATTGCACATTGTAGTGGCTTTTATATGTATAATTTTGCATGTTGCTTGTAACAGACTGTTAGGAAAGGCTCATGAATTGAGAAGTGAAGAACAAGTTAAAAAAAAAGAATAAGTAATGTAAATATGTAAGTGTAATAAACATATTTTAAATTAATTTTGAATGATATTAGTTAAATATAAGCATATTTATTATTATCTTTTATATTTGCTTCTTTTATTATGATATTTGTTTCAACTATGTATGAGTTTTATTACAATAAGTAATAGCATTGGTTCCATGTTTCAGTGTGTATTTGATAGGAAGTGTTCAACCAGTCAACAGGAAGAGATGATGATGCTGGTGGTAATGATGGTGGTGCTGGTGATGATGATTATGGTGGCAGAGGTGGTGGCGGTGGTGTTGATGGTGGTGGTTGATGGTGGGTGTGGTCATGATGATGGTGTCGGTTGTCGTGGAAGTGGTGATGATGGTGGTGGTGGTGATTATGATGGTTATGATGGTGGTTGTCATGATGGTGCTGGTGGTGGTCCTCGTTGTGCAAGTGGTGGTGGTCGTGGTAGTGGTGCTGGTGGGTGTCATGATGGTGCTGGTGGATGTGTTGCTGATGCTGGTGGAGGTGCTGCTGGTGGTGGTGGTCATGATGATGGTGGTCCTGGTGGATGTTCTGATGGTGGTGGTGCTGGTGATGATGGTTGTGCTGGGGCTACAATGGCAGTCTTGTTAGTAGACGATGCTGTGGACAACATTATCAACAAAGATATGTATTATTTTGGTCATTTTATGTTTAAAAAAAATTGTTGAATGTAAAAAAAATCCATTTTTAGTTTTGGAGAAAGTTAAATAGTTTGCACTATTTGGCTCAACATTGATTTTTTTTCTCAAAAAAAACCGTCTAGCTTAAAAGAAATGTTTTGACTTAGTAGGATCATTTATTAATTAAAATTCATGGCCTGTTAGGAAAGGCTCATGAAATGAAAAGTGGAAAACAATTTAAAGATGATGATGATGATGGTGCTGGTGCTAATGATGATGTTGTTGGTGCTTGTGGTAGTGGGTTTTGTAATGGTGATGTTGATCATGGTGATGTTGTTGGTGGTGGTGATGATGATGATGGTGGTGAAGGTGGTGGTTGTGGGGCTACAATGACAGTATTGTTCTCACCAGATGCTTTGGACAACATAATCTACAAAGATATGTATGCTTTTGCTCATTTATGTGTATTGAAATATGTTGAAAGTACTTTTTTAAATATGGAGAAAGTTTAATGATTTGCACTATTTGGATCAACCTTGTTTTTTGTTGTTGTTTTTTTAAACCAGTCTAGTTTTAAAGAAATGTTTTCACTGAATAGGTCATTTTGTATTTCATGAGCCTATAATTTATAAATTAAAATATATTAATCAAATTTTCAACAGTTCATACTTAAATTTTGGACAATTTGTTTTATTATTATTTATTCAAATTTTGTTTTTAAAGAAATACATGAAATCGGAAAAGGCATTTTTTGTTGGTTTTTGAAATCTTACAGTGAAAATGCTAAAAGGCACCAGCATTCTTTCCCAAGATTTCTTTAACCAAACCCATGTAGCAGAAAATGCTTTTTTTCATTTTCGTGTATATGATATATATTTATATGTAAATATTATATTGGACATTGGAAGGCTTAGATTGCATTACCCGGTAGTTTTAATGTGATTAATTATAAACATAGTAGTAGGAAAGGCTCATGAATATGTTGTGAAAAGCAATATAATACATAATTAAAGCAATTTGAATCTATTTGTAAATAAAATATATTTTTAATTATTTTGCTTATATATTTGCATATTGGACATTGATCGTGTAAGTTTGAAATAATAATTACAGAAATGATTTAAATAATATGATTATATTTGTTGAATCATTCTGAACAATATACTAACATTTGTTCAATAATTATACAGTACTTGTTTTGATGATAAATTGACCCTTTATTGAAATAGGTGACTGCGTCCGTTCTATATTTCAGCGTGACTGTCGCACCATCTAGTCGGAAGTGATGCCCCGTACAATTGGGTTATTATGACACACTTGCTTCATGGCTGAACTGGATCATGTAAGCATTGTCTATTAAACTTATGGTTGACCATGATTAGTAAATACATGGTCAGTTGTAATAGTAATGTAAAATGCTTACAGTCAAGGGTATTTATGGAATGAGTATTTTTTCTTGCATGATAATGGATTGTCGTTAGCTCAACTTTTCAAACAATAAGGATGTGTATACTTCTCATCATGTTGTTCACAACCATCAAACAATTAGATTTTAACTCCATATCATCTTATATGCAAATTATGGCCCTTGTTTACTTTTGTTTTTGACAAAATATAAACTATAACATTAATGCAATCATTTCTAAGACTAAGCAGCATCAAGTTCATTGAGCTGCCCTGAGGCAGCTCTTGATGATGATGATGATGATGATGATGATGAGGCAGCTCTTGATGATGATGATGATGATGATTAACTTATCCTTCATTTGGCCCATATGTTTAACATTTGTTGTAATTATTATACTTGGTTTAGTGATAAATAACTTTTATATTGAAATAAAGATACATGCTTTGGTTCAATGTTTCAGTGTCCACAGAACCCACCATGCAACTGGAAGTGCCCCACCATGCAACTGGAAGTGCCCCACCATGCAACTGGAAGTGCCCCACCATGCATCTGGAAGTGCCCCACCATGCAACTGGAAGTGCCCCACCATGCAACTGGAAGTGCCCCACCATGTAACTGGAAGTGCCTCACCATGCAACTGGAAGTGCCCCACCATGCAACTGGAAGTGATTACCCATGCAACAATGCTCCATCAGAGGCCGTGGCCATGGTAAGAATTAAAAAAAAAATTGCTTGGTTGGATTTTAGAATTAAAATACGGTAATGATATTAATTTAAGGAAATATCATTAATTGAAATATCATTCTAGCTTTAATATCATTTCGTTCAACAATAATGATGATTATAAAAAGATGATGGTGGTGCTGTTGTTGATGAAGCTGTTGTTGCTGTTATTCTGAAGGATGATGCAACTGGTATCTTTGCCCTCAATTAGCAGCAACATAGTAATAAACATGGTTGATAGCCTTATTTAATTGTTGATGTGTTATATAATTTTAGCCCTAAGAAGAAAACACAGACCTGGCTTTGACATGGAGCGCTTTTGGAGTTTTGGAGTTGGCCATGGGGACGCCTTACTGATGACACAATGGACTGATGTCTCACTGGATCAGGTAGGTGTGAATTGTTTACGAAACTTTATCATGGTATACATTGGTAAATAGTGTTGAGAAAAGATGTTTCAAGAGGCAACATATTATGGAAAGTTATTAATGGTCTTGCATAATGATGATAATGACAAAATATTTTTTCGATACTTTGCAATAAAATTTTACCGTTCTGTGAAAGTTTTTTTCTTTTCTTTTTTCTTTCAGAGAAAACAATGGATGCTGTTTCACGGGAAACACTATGGAAACGAAAATTCGGGATTTGTGTTTATTGACGAGACCATTCTACATTGACTTTTTGTGACATTCTTATATTGATGCGACATTCTTAAGTTGTTGTGACATTCTTATATTAATGTGACATTCTTATATTGATGCGGCATTCTTAAGTTCTTTAGGCTGTTTTCATCTTTAGTTTAGTTTAGTTGATGTGATTTCTTAGGTTGATATGGAATTCTTATGTTGATTCGACATTCTTATATCGTTGTGGCAAATTCATATTGTTGATATCAATGTGACATTCTTATATTAATGTGACATCTTTATATTGATGTGGCATTCTTTTGTTGATGTGACATTCTTATACTGATGTGACATTCTTATACTGAAAATTATATGGATGATAAAATCATATTTGTATTTGTTAAATGGAGCATGTTGAGAAATGTTCGTTATCTCATATTTGGAGGGTTAGTCTAAGAAACATTAAAGATGCACTCTTATTCCCACGTAAGATTTACCACAATTTAAACTTTTGTTTTAATATTCCAAAAAGGATGAATTAATGTCGAAAATAATGTTTTTTTATAGAGGATACCGAGTTTAATTATAGAGGATACCGAGTTTAATTTGAAAGAAATGTGCATAAAACACAGTATTTCTACGTTATGAGGCTATAGTAGATCCCAGTAAATCTTTTAGCATTCACCAATCTTAATATTTTTGCCTTTTCAGCTATCACAGATTTGTTGTCAGTAATTAATATTTTCCATAAATGCATTATTTAGTTAAGTAGTTAAAAGTTTATCACTGAGTGTTTTTAAATTTGTGAGCAGTTTTTATGCATATAACACTTAACTGCTAATATTAGAGCATTGTAATGTCATGTATGAGCTTGATTAGTATGTTTATGATTCTCCTAATTCATTCATAAGTATTATTATCAGTATTTAATTGCTTTACTGAAATGATCTTAGGGAGAATTTCTATGTTTATTATTTGTACAAGTTTTGTGTTGAATCCATCTAAAAATCAAACAGAGGAAAAAATACAATTAAGGGCAGGGGTTTTGTTTTCTTAATTTGATTGTTTGTCTTCTTTATACTACCAGTAGATACAAACATTTCATTGGCTGGATTTTTTTTATAATACTAATTGAATCTATGTGATAATTTTTGAGATAATACTTGGGATGAAGAGGGAGATTACAAAAAGAAAAAAGAAAAAGGAGGTAAGGGTTTGGCTATGGGGAAGGAAGGAGGCCAACATTTAAAATACATTTCATGCTCATATATGACCAGTATGTGTGGTTTTGAGCACGTGAATTGGTCAGAGAATTTGAATTTAGTCAGGGAAAAGTAAGTGAAAGGTCAGTGAACTTTGTTTTGCCATCTTTGTGGAAACCCTTTGTTGTAAAGCTATTTTTTGTTGTCACCCCATGTTCATGTTGTTGCCTAAAATAAATAAGTCTCATAAGCAGTGTGTGTTTGCTTATGTTTATGTTTTTATTAAGGGTGTGTTGAGACCTGTTTCTTTGTCGGCTGTACTTATCTCTTAATAAATTATTTGTCTGGTATTGTATTTGTGTTGTTTTTTGGTTTTAAAAAAATAAACCAAAGACTGTTAATTTGACTTCACAATATATTAAATAAATTTGAAAATTATTGATTATTTAATATACTGATAATCAAATAGGAGTGTTGTTAATGCTTTTGAATCCAGTGTATTCAACACAAGTGGATTTTTCAGATTCAGATTTTACAAGGCTGCCATTTTGAATAATCTTTACTTAAAACTTTTGCAAGCAACTAGTATTAGTATTTTATTTATATAGAATTTGGTTTCTTCAGCTCCGATAATGATAAATTCTTGAATACAAAATTTTCTGGCATGATGCCTAGATTGTTGACTGTAAAAGTAAAGGTATTTTATGAACTCGCTTGTTTCAGTATTTGAAGTAATATTATGGCAGCATTTGACGGTGTTTGAGCTTTGTTAAAACATGTGTTTCATGCCATGATTGTTTTTGTTCGAATTAAATTAATGTTAAAATTGTTATGTCCGTTTTGTTTATTTCCTCGCTTATTATATCAGTTTTTGGGAGAACTGTTAATTCTGAAGTATTGAGTAAGGTCCATATGTCACTTTGTTAAACAGAACGGGAAAGATGTTTGAACGAATTGATTGAAACTTGGAACATGATCTCCTTGTTTTTATTATTATGCATCTACTCAAAAACTACTTGCAGCAATTTGAAAACTTGCTGACCAACATTCTTACAAAGTTTCATTGGTGTAGGAGCAATACTTATGGAGCTACATGCAACCAAAACAACTCACGGGGTTTGACATGACATATGCAACTCATATACATGTTGATCAGGTGGTAAACAAAATCAACTTGCCATTTGTGATGTTTTTCGTGTGAATTTGAAATCAGCCAGTTTAAATTGCGCTCTCACACATTGACTTTTCCCAGTTTTTGTCTCCGAATCAGCTGATTTGGGTATCAATGCCTTCAATTAAGACATTTAAGATAAAAAAACACACAAAGTTATTTAAATTAAAATAACATGTTGTTGACATCAAATTGTGACATTTCTACAGTTTGATGAACTGCAGCGGGTCTCTAGTGGTTATTTATCAAACAAAATCTTTATTATAACCGGTTATATAATTTGGCTGAGAACACTCTACTTAAACTGCATTTCACAGAATATTATCTATTTTTTTATTATATCTCCTTTTAAGTTCTGAACAGTTGTTGAATACAAATATGTTGGTCACACTGGCAAACTAACTAACTACATAAAGATTATAAAAAACACGTTTATTTAAAATATGATGAGTTTTTCCCCCTGCTTGCTAGCGGAATGATTTACCAAATCAGCATATCACTTAATACTAGGTTTTCCAGAGGAGAATATAACCAATAGTACCATATCTAATGTAAATGCACTGTAATGTTTAACCCTATTGATTCTGATAATAATTGATAGATCTGGCCGTTACAAAGTATAGGGCAGAACGAATGTCTTAACGTGTTATGAGAGCAAATGCGCTGGTCATTTAAGCGTAAAAGTCACGTGGTATTCGAGCTAGGGTGGCAATAAGTTCTAGGCTTGACTATCGAAGTCTTGCCCCATGCAAACACGTGTTTGTCTTTTGAGCGGGGGACGTTTAGACATATACTTATATTATAACTTTATATTGCATCACTCATAATGAAAAACTGTTCACGGTTATATGACCATATGCTTAGCTCTCAAATCATTATTCATGGTCATATGGCCATTGGTGTACATGTAGCTCTCTTCTTTATTTATCAGATCAAATATAAGCAAGGAGAAATCGATGGGCAATTTGTACGGGCATCTTGTCAGCAAAATGCCTTTGAATAAAGAGATGCTGAAATTCACTTTGGAGGTTAGTTCTTATTTACTTAATTTCCTTTGACATTGGCAACAGCAAAAATGAGTTCTAGTGGTGAATGTTATAATATTATTATACCTGAGAAAAGGAATCAACATGGATTCATACACAAGTTCCCAATAACCTAATTTTCCCAAAGAATATAAGTTCACTTGGTATTCCTTGGATACCAGATTATAGCTGTCTTCATTACTGAGCTAAGATAAACTAGTATAAATTTCTTTTTCTTAAACTTGTCTCAGAAGGGGATAAGTATTATGTCAAAACTGCACAAGGTGTAAGAGTTGAATGTGGCTGAGCGGTAATGATGTTGTCCAAGTGGTGATGGTGTTGTAGGAGTGGTCATGGTGTTGGCCGAGTGGTCATGGTGTCTGCCAAGTGGTAATGGTGTCGGCAGAGTGGTAATGGTGTCGGCCAAGTGGTAATGGTGTTGGCCGAGTGGGAGTGGTAATGGTGTCGGCCGAGTGGTAATAGTGTTGGCCAAGTGGAAATGGCATTGGCCGCGTAGTTATGGTGTTAACCAAGTGGTACTGGTGTCTGCTGAGTGGTAACGGTGTCTGCCAAGTGGTAATGGTTTCGACAGAGTGGTAATGGTGTCGGCCGAGTGGTAATGGTATGGACGAGTGGTAATGGTGTTGGCCGAGTGGTAACGGTGTCTGCCAAGTGGTAATTGTGTTGGTCGAATGGTAATGGTGTTGGATGAGTGGTAATTGAATTAGCCAAGTGTTGATGGTGTCGTCCAAGTGGTAATGGTGTTGGCCGAGTGGTAATGATGTTAGCCGAGTGGTAATGGTGTCGGCCGAATGGTAATGGTGTCGGCCGAGTGGTAACGGTGTCTGCCAAGTGGTAATGGTTTCGGCTGAGTGGTAATGGTGTCGGCCGAGTGGTAATGGTATTGGCCGAGTGGTAATGGTGTTGGCCGAGTGGTAACGGTGTCTGCCAAGTGGTAATTGTGTTGGTCGAATGGTAATGGTGTTGGATGAGTGGTAATTGAATTGGCCAAGTGTTGATGGTGTCGTCCAAGTGGTAATGGTGTTGGCCGAGTGGTAATGATGTTAGCCGAGTGGTAATGGTGTCGGCCGAGTGGTAATGGTGTTGGCCGAGTGGTAACTGTGTCTGCCAAGTGGTAATCGTGTTGGTCTAATGGTTATGGTGTTGGCCTAGTGGTTATTGAATTGGCCAAGTGTTGATGGTGTCGTCCAAGAAGTAATGGCGTTGTACGAGTGGTAATGGTAAAGGTCATGTGGTAATGGTGTCAGCCTAGTGGTAATGGTGTTGACCTTGTGGTAATGGTATTGATCGAATAATAATGGTGTTTGCCGGGTGATCATGATGTTGGCCGAGTGTTAATGGTGTTGGACAAGTGGTTTCGTTTCCAGCTGCACATAGTAAAACCATAGTTTAAATTAGCAAAAATAGGCATTTCTAGACTTATGTGATTTATGTGTAACCTACTACAGTGATCAAATGATGTTATTTCATCAAGTGTTCTCAGAGCGATTTCGTATTTATGAGAGATTTTCAACAGAACGTTACTTTTGCTGGAAATCTCACATACCAAATGAAAGTGGAACCTACCATCTCAGGTTTCATTTCAAGATGCACATAATTTAACCACAGCTACGGCCCTTGAATTAGCAACAGGGCAGTCCTACTGTTGAAAATCTCTCCTAGATACCACACAAACTCTTGCCTGGAAATCTTGATAGAATGGCCCCCCTTGCTTTTATTATAAAAAACCCTCATGTAATGTGTGGTATTGGTGGTGTATAACCTAACACCACATCACATTCCTTATGTTTTTTTTCAGATCTCAAAAGCTGAAATCCCAATAAAAGAGCTACTGGAGTGATATCCCCACGCCAGCTCAATTACAGGAGAGGTAATTTAAATTTAAAAGTAATTTTTAGCATGTCTGTATTTCGCAGATGAAAGTCACGGTATTGTCATAGCCTTTGTGTCAGTGTCTGCGCTGGTGATGGTGCTGTTGGCATTCTTGTGCAAGATCCTCAGCCTTGACTATATCTCAATACCCTTCAAAATATTCAAATAAAACATATTACACATGTTTTTGGAGACAACATACTCATGTACAGTACTCTGGCTTTGATAATTGTAAAGTTATGCAGCTAATGTTTGACTGAAGGAAAAAGACAATCATTGGTTTTTGCTTCATGCTGCTCCAATGTAAATGTCTACCCGAAGAGGTTGTGGCTTTGACCCCCACCTGATTCCGTATTAACTTGATTACAGTCAAATCCCGATGGCTCGAACTTCCAGGGACTCCTGTAAATACCTCGAGACTCGGAAAATTCAAGCCAAGCAGGAATGTTTACCTTTAATATAAAGAAATGGGTCCTTTACATCCAGTTCGAGCCAACGAAGAATTCAAGCCAAGCGAGTTTGAGCCAGCGGGGTTCGACACAAAGTTCGTATGCCCAACAGTCGCCGACGATATGATGCTATTTTCATTAACACCGGACGGTCTACAAAGTATGTTACATATATGCTATGAATACACTAGAAAAAATCGCTACATGTATAACGCCAGTAAATGTAAAATTGTAGAATACAATGACTCTAAACCAAAGCCAAATCAACAGAAACTACAATGGTTAATTGGTCGTGACATCGTAGAAGAAGCTGAGAGCTACGTTCATCTTGGGATAACAAAAGACAAATACTCGACCCTAAATGTAAATATAGATGAATGTTGTGCAAAGCTACGAAGAACTTATTTTGGTCTTGGTGAAACGGGCCTTAACAGTAACACTGTACATCCATTATCCATAAAACGTCTTTACGAAAGTGTAGTCCTACCTAAAGCACTCTATGGCTGCGAAGTATGGAACAGATTGACATCATCACAAATATTGCAACTAGAACGGGCACACCGCACATGTGTGAAGCATATTCAAAGTATGCCACGACATACAAGATCGGACATAACACTTAGCTGTCTTGCCGTATACCCACTAGAAACATATATAGACAAGAGAAAGCTACTGTTCTTTGGACAATTATGCAGGACCAATTCTGACAAAAATCTGAAGCGCCTATTTATATACCGGCTTTTCAGCTTTATCAATTCTCCAAGTGATCAAATTGGATTTGTTCCAGATTTGTATAGACTATTTTGTAAATATTCATTGAAAGCTGTACTCGAAGAATTTATGGCGACCTCACACTTCCCAAATGAAAACGCGTGGAAAACAGCAGTCAGAAAAGCGATTCATATTCATGTATGTCAAGAGTACAAGTCTAGAGGAGGCGATACACAGTTAGAAACTTTCAAAACAATACACTGTGACTACTCCTCATCGATTCTGTGGGTCTTCAGTAAAATCTACAGCGATCAGCTTCTATACTGCCGCTCATCAATGAGAGTCCTCTGCAAATTCTTCGGACGACGATATACTGTAACATGTCACCAATGTAACATTTCGACTGAAAACATAGCAGCACACTCAATACTCTATTGTAGAAAAACGGACCAGTATAGACAGCAAATGTGGAAACATATATACAAATGCATGGGTGCGAAAAACTACCAACAGTTTGTGAGTCTTGAACCCGACGAACAAATGCTCGAACTACTATCTGGGTTCGTTCACATTAGCATGAATGATATGAAACGTGTGTCCTGCTTTAAAATTGCAGTACGCTATGTGCACATTTTAGGACAATATGGGTGCAATGTATTTAACATATAAAATATTTGAAAATATGTGATAATAGTTCTTTAATGTCATAGAACATGTCTAGTACATTTCGTTTCGACCCTAGAATGTTTAGGTTGATTATTATTGAACTTACACGTATTTGTTTGTAATTAATAATTACTTATATTTTCCTATAGTCTTAATAGGTTATGCTCTAAGTATTATTAATTTGCACACTTTGTTTGTTTACATGTATACTATTTATTTGCTGTATGTAATGTTTAATATGTGCTTATTTGTCACCAAACTTTTGTATCTATGTCACATTTGTATGTAACTATGTATTTGCTTTGTTTTTTTACATGTATACTATTTATTTGCTGTATGTAATGTTTAATATGTGCTTATTTGTCACCAAACTTTTGTATCTATGTCACATTTGTATGTAACTATGTATTTGCTCTCCAATTATGGAGGAAATAAACAATCTATCTATCTATCTATCTATCTATCTATCTATCTATCTGTAAACACATGTATCATTTTTTACCATCTTTGCATGATGCTATAATATCATTTTTACAACAACAATTATGATCAACTTTTCTTAGTCTCAAACTCAGCCTTATAGGATGTAAGTGAATATGGGCCTCAGTGCTTAAATCTCATGGCCTCTAAAAATGGACACCAATGCTGGTTTCAACCAAGTACTAAGGGACACTAAAGTGATTCAGTTCAGCTTATAAAAAACATTTACACAATCAGAGCTTTAATAAATAAGTATATTATTAAACTAAACTAAAACATTGATATGAGGCAAAACCATTCTTGACAATATTATTATTTTCACATGTCAGGGTATCAAAGATCTGCATGGAAGTTTGCTGGATATAACTCTACTACAGGGCTTCATGGGCGAGAAAATACCTCAAGTCTGCCTAAACTTTGAAGGAGAATTTTTGCACAAAGGCTAGCCAAGGTACAAAATCATTTGTCTCTTATTTTTGTAGTGGTTTAAGTTGATTTATAAGTCTTACTGGCCCCAATTTCTCGAAACTTCTTAAGCCCATTATAACAGGATTAAGCTAATCTCACTATTTTTGTTGTTCTATAAAATGTGTTATATTTACTTCTTCGAGAATTTTTAGAAATTATATAGGAATAATCTGTATGATTATCAGAATAAACCATTTTTCATTTATCAAAATCCATTTTCATTATGTATTTTGGCTTATTGAAATAAGTGACTTAAGCCTGTTAAGCTTAAGAAGTTTCGAGAAATTGGGGCCTGGGCTTGTAGTTATGCTTGTATTATGCATTATAATTATAATGTTACAGTTATTGAATAAAATGTTATGAAATTGTCAGTCAGTCTATTTAAGCATACATAAAGCATCGATTTTAGTATTAAAGACACACTTTATAGGTTGATGCCATTTTTTAAATTTTATTTTAATGCATTATCGTGTTTTATGTATTTGACTTAAATGATCAAAACAAAATAAGTGCATATGATTTAGGTACAAAATATAAGAGCTACTTTTTTACTGTGGAATTTGAGGCCAAGTATCCATTAACGCAATCAAGACAAAAACATTTTTTGGCATCAACCTACTTCCAATTACAGGTGAATTACATCAAATGGGAGGTTGCCATGGAGTATGATATGGTTCAGGGGATATACTACAAGGGTGATGTTCACATGGCAACCAAACTGCTGCACGATCTCGGGATGGTCAAATACTTTGACAAATATTTTCTCCGAGACCATGTGGTCATCAATCTACTGTTGATCGTGGATGTAATGGCATGTGTGGTGTCAGCTGAGAGCTCTCCTATTCGGGTATGTTCTCTCAAATGTACACTTCTTGACATTCCATACATGCTTTATCCACTGCAAGCGTGATGTGCGGGGAAATTCCCCCTGCTTTTCACTCTGGCTCCCCTACAACAAGCGTGGATATCTCTAAAAAATAAATAACAAAAAAATAAAAAAAATTGTGTGATTTTGAAAAATAAATGGAGACTAAATTGCTTGTTTCTACAAAAAATCTGACAACATAGTGCTTTTCAATAAAAAAAGAAAAGATAATTGAAATTAATTATTGTTACTTAAAATATGTAAGTTTAAATAAAAAAGGCGATGGAGGGAATAATGATGAAAGATAAAAGCCCCTCCCCCCCTTTAGAGCAAAATCCCCTTCTTTTTTTACGAAAATCCCCTGGAAATCCAAATGTATGAGTTGTATGCCATCCTTAAAATATTGCCTGTGGCTTGATAGTTTTCAAGTGCATCTATTACAGTGGGAATTTTCGTTATTTATTTGAAATGAAACAGGCAGGAAAATGGCTTATTTTGTGTAATATTCATTCCATATAATTTTTACTGTTACAAAACAAATTACATATTCTTTCTATACTCATAAACCTCTTTCAAGGTAATATCACAATCTCACATTTATATAATTTACTTTATATAATACTAGTACATTTACATGAAATAAGATAACAACATCAGTTATTCAAATTAGTCTTTAGTATGTCTTAAAAATAAATGTATGTATGTATTTCTTTAGACCTTGCGGTCAAGGATAACCCGTGAAAGTGCAAGCACTTATTTCCAACGGGGTCCTTTGTTTTTGCTGAAGGGACAGCACACTGAAGAGACAGTGGTGGGATACAAGGAAGTCCAGGTGCGATACCCTGGCTCTTTTTCGAAGAGACCCCTTGGTTCTTTTACGTGCTCGGTGTAAAGCACCGATATACGGGGTACAACTTTCCTGGGTTAAACCAGTAATGAGTACACCACCTTTCCAAGTACTACCCTTTAAATGCCGAGCGCCAGGCAAGGGAGCTACTTGTACCAAATTATAACGTCTTTTGGTATGACGCGGCCAGGGATTGTACCCACGACCTCCTGCTCCGTAGGCGGATGCTTAACCACTTGGCCACGGAGACGGTCATAAAACCCTTTTTTCACACTTGTTTAAGTTTGATATGCTGTGTTTAAGGTAAGCCATCCATTATTCGGATGCAAAGATGTGCATTTTACATACTAATATTGTCAAAAGGTTTTTTCAAATTTAAATTTAAATCTAAAACAGTTTTCCCTGTTTTAAACATTTTACCTTATGACTTAGCTTTTTACCCAAGATGACTCATTTCCACAACAGCCTATTAATAGTAGTAACTTTAATATTATTAAATATGTACAAATGTCTATTGCAACAAGTTGATTTTTTTTAGTTTCCTCTTCCATGTGTTCATATCCAATACTGGCCAAAATTCAAATTTACACAAATATGTATCAAGTTAATGACAATATGACAGTGAGATCATTTTGGTTCACGACATAGATTGATTATGATCTTTATTAAAACGAGCCCCGCAGCCCACTGGCTGACAAACTAACTTATGAGCCACTATCACTTCAATAACTCAAGTTAAGGCTTGCCACAAAGGATGGAAACACAACCATCATTTCACGAATAGATGTTTTTTAAAAGGACAAAGGTTTTTTTAAGTTACTACTATAACCACATTGGGAAAGTCAGCTCTGCCTTTTGGCAGTTTTTTTTTAACCAGACTTTACTGATTGAACAACTTTAGTTTAGGTTCACCAAGTAAAATTTCAGTGTAATTATTTTAAAAATTGGGCCATTAGTTTCGGACATATCATAATCTTCAAGTTTAATCCTTTCCATTGCCATGGCAACCAGTGTTCTTTCTGAACTATATTTTTTTTAACAATTTTGGAATTGAATTTAGGTAATGCAAGAACAAGACCATTTATATTATTAGTATTGATTAATGTGAAGTACAATTGCAGGTGAAAGGTCATTATTGATGATGATAATGAGAACTAAGAGCTGTCACAGGAACATGACAAATGCCCTTGATTAGGCCTGTCAGACAGATAGCCTTTGTATATAATGCACCAGTCAATTTGAACCAGGCGCCCTACCCCCAGGTCCGCAGAATATCTGGAACTTTGACTTCCGGTCCAGTCAACCCCAGGTAAAATCCCAGCCCTGTGGGGACAAATTGCTGGTTAAATCCCTGCCAATTCCCCCATACCCTGGGGACATCCTAGGTAAGGCCCATTCCCCGCTATTTTGGCCGCGAAAAAAACAACTTCGCATTCACTTGGTAATGCAGGGCCACCTGGAAGGTCAAAACACGGCCCATTTCCCAGACCTGGGAGGCCGTGGTTACAATTGACTGGTGCATAAGCTCATTACATCAAATAGTTTTATTTTTTTATTTTATCACCACAATGCTCTGCTCTTTAATTCTGGGAAATATGATTGAATTTGAAGCTTAGAAAAGAATTATTGATATAAAATCCATGTTGTGCAACAATGACCTTTTCAGTTGAAAGTATTAATTCCCTTGGTGAGGTACTTTACTGTGAAGTTTGAATGAATTACCATTCACGAGAGCGGAAGATGTTATTCCGTTGATACACAAAAGATCAGCAAGTTTCAATTCAGAATGTTTTTGAGGAAGGCTAAATTTAGTGAAGATTGGATAAAAAAAGAATCAACAAGGTAAATTTGTTCAATTTTGACAATGAATGGGCTATATACCATCAGGCTTGTTATAAAATGGCCCAAGACATTATGTCAAAAACATTGTGATCAAGTTTAATAAAGTTTGGATGAAACTGGTCAAGTCAGAGAGCAGACAACTTTGGTTGAGGTGTTTCCATAATGAGCCCCATTTTTAAGCAGGTGTAAAAAGGCAAACTAAATTAACATTTGAACATAGTTTATTGTTTCAACATAAAAATATTTCATTTGTAATGAATACATTTGATAAAGACAAAAATAACAAATACTCTGATACATTGGAATTCTAATGATAAGATTTTAAATTTTATCATACAAAATTTAAATCGTTGTCATAAACCATATACCATCAGCTGATTTCCATCACTAAGCTTAAAAACATTCTAACATTGCCAATCTGAACATACATGATTAACAGTTATAACCTAAAATTGTCCAACACTTTAATCCTCTTATATACAAACATTTTCCAACATTTTTTAGCACTTTGTTCCTAACATTGTCCAACATTTTTATCCTAACATTCCCTTCCACAGTTTATCCTAAAAATGTCTGACACTTATATCCTAACACTGTTCAACACAGATTTTAACATTTTGCAGCACTTTGATTATAACATTGTCCAACACTTTGATCATAACATTGTCCACCACTATAATCATAATGTTGTCCAACACTAAGATCCTAGCATTCTCTAACACTGATTCTATCATTTCGCAACACTTTGATCGGAACATTTTCGAACACTTTGATTAACATTGTCAATTGGAAACTAACTGTAAGTCTTGGTCCTAGATCATTGTCATTAATTCACACAAAGTTTAAAATTAATATATTCCATAAACACACTTTTTTGCTCTAAGAGTAATAAATATGTCTGGTATCAACATTTTTACATGAAATTAATTTCATGCCAATTCAGTGCTTTCAAAGTGTTCAAAATTTAAAGGACCATAACTCTTTTAAAAATTATGGAAGTTTTTAAAATATATATGGATATGAGATTGCATTGACATGACCTTTAAAATGATATATATACAATATGATTATGTCACTGGCAATTTGTTACGTTGTTATTGCAACTCTTGGAATCTTGTTTGGAGTTTCATCATCCGAGTCTGTGTCCTGGGAATGCTCGACCTTTGTTATCTTTGTTTTCATTGGTGATGTGAATTCAAAAAGCTTCATCTGAAATGAGATTTGCATATCATTTTAAACTCAACATTTCTGAAGATTACAATATGTGATGAAACCCCTTGTAACTTAACCAAGCGCATCAAAATATATTTTAATAACTCAGTACTGGCCTGTTTGTTCATATCATTAATATGAACAATATAGGTGGATGGCCTTTTTTTTTTAAAATTAACGCATTATCATGTTTAACTAATTTGACTTTAATGATCAAAGCAAAAAATGATTTGTGTATAGATATATATGGGATATTTTAGAGTTTTTTTATTTGGATAATTGGTGGCCACTTAGTCATTAATATATATAAACAGTTACAAAGGCTAACATTTTTGTATATCTATACACAAATATTATGCTTTTTATCGTTTTGCTAAAAAAATTGGCATCAAGTTATACTCTGTGTCTTTAAATAATATATCATCTTTAACCAAAAATGTTTTTTTGTTTATGTATGCTTTTTTTGCTTATATAATCATAAAAACACTGTATTATGTGAAATAAGAAAACAACATTAAATCTAGAAAAGCGATGTTCACTTACACAAAACTTTGCATAACAAAGTTGGGGATGCAACATAGTTGGGGATTTCACAACCAAACTGCGCAAAACCAAAGGTACAATATTTCCAACAATATCAAATATACAAGTACTCTGTTGGTACATGCATCAACAAAGTAGCTTTGTTGAAGTGTTCTTGTTCCTCAAAAGTGCAAAGTACCTTTGTTGGTGCGCGCACCAACAAAGTACTTTTATATTTGATATTGTTGAAAATATTTCCCCAAAGTTTTGTGGATGTGAACAACGCTTTTCTAGATTTAATGTCATTTTTTTTTAACTTCACATAATACTTTATTAAAGTAAAAACAGATTATACCTGGTGCATCTTGGACGGTTGAGTGGTGAAATTAAGGCATCAAATTTACTAGACACATATTTCAGGCATTATTTACAGATCTTATTTTGCCTCCTGAGTTTACCTGTTTGTGTTTCGTAGTTTGAATATCCAATGTCCACTTGCTGGTCAACCTGGCAATCATGTCCTTCACCTAAGGAAACATGTACAAGTTCAGTAATTGAACGGTAAAAAAAACTAAAATGAAGTCTATTTATGTGATACAAAAATATCAACAATGTAAAATGAATTGCTAATAAATTATTTTTTTCTAAGTTGTTAACTATTTAGCTTAGTTCAACGCATCAGCGTGTCACATGTCAGAAGTGCGAAGGTCACAGAGATCTTGACAATTGATCAAATGACCATGATCAATGTGCGTACCAAGTTAAAACAAGTTGCCAGAAATATTTGGACAATTGAATGAAATATGCATGGACTGAAATGACAGCTGATTTGTCATTGGATGCATATGAGGCAGGTCATCTACTGGTCATACCTAATCTTCATGTCAAGTTTGATGACCATAGGTCCGGGAATTGTTGAGTTATCACTCGGACAAGCTTTGGTCTTCCAACAGACCGACCGACATGTGCAAAGCAATTATATAACCCCTCTGCTTCGAAGGGGGGCATAATTAAACTAGATGTTCACTGAAAACTGATACTTCAACTCATGCATTTAGTGACATATAAATTTCTACTGTCTACTATATAAGAAAATAAAATATGGACAATCAGAAAACCTTTTTTCAGCTTACAGTCACACTGACCTTGACCTTTGACCCACTGACCTCAAAATCAATAGGGTTCATCTGCTGGTCATGACCAATAAGCCTACCTAGTATGAGGTCCCTGGGTCAAAGCGTTCTCAAGTTATTGATCGGAAACCGTTTTTCATGTTAAGGTCACACTGACCTTGACCTTTGACCTCAAAATCAATAGGGTTCATCTGCTGGTCATGACCAATACACCTACCAAGTATGAGGTTCCTGGGTCAAAGCGTTCTCAAGTTATTGATCGGAAACCGTTTTTCATGTAAAGGTCACACTGACCTTGACCTTTGACCCACTGACCTCAAAATCAATAGGGTTCATCTGCTGGTCATGACCAATAAGCCTACCTAGTATGAGGTCCCTGGGTCAAAGCGTTCTCAAGTTATTGATCGGAAACCGTTTTTCATGTTAAGGTCACACTGACCTTGACCTTTGACCCACTGACCTCAAAATCAATAGGGTTCATCTGCTGGTCATGACCAATACACCTACCAAGTATGAGGTTCCTGGGTCAAAGCGTTCTCAAGTTATTGATCGGAAACCGTTTTTCATGTAAAGGTCACACTGACCTTGACCTTTGACCCACTGACCTCAAAATCAATAGGGTTCATCTGCTGGTGATGACCAATACACATACCAAGTATGAGGTCCCTCGGTCAAAGCGTTCTCAAGTTATTGATCGGAAACCATTTGGTATTCCGACCGACCGACCGACAGACAGACAGACCGACCGACCGACATGTGCAAAACAATATACCCCACTTTTTTCAAAAGGGGGCATAAAAATCTTAAACTATCAATTGGAAACCAAAGTGTGACGCCCTTGCAGCGGAAGAGAGCGATGCAAACGATGAACACAGTTAGGTGACACAAACAACATAGATGTCATTTTATCATCCTTTATTGGCACAAAAGCTAAGATGCCTAAACATCAGGACTATCTAACCACCATTGAACAAATAAATCCATGTGCCTGTGAACTAATTCCATGTGCAAGTAAACTAACTTTACGTGCGTGTAAACTAACTTCATGTGCGTATAAACAAACTCCATGTGGTGTAAACTAATTCTTAATCTTACCATTGTTCGATCCATGACACTGAGATCGTCTTTCACTCGCACCCGGCGTAACTTCTCCAGCAGCGACTTCAACTGCTCCTACAGACAGAAGATAGAGAAATATAACAAGAGTACTGCAAGCAGATGCCAACAATCGTCTGTCTCTTTTTGTTCATGCAAAAGGGGCATAACTCAACATGTGTTAAAGCCAGAGTTATGGAACTTGCAACACATGTGAGTATTTTCGCTGGCAAGTTGTGCACCAAGTTTGTTTTTAATATTTTAAACAATTTTTAGCTTATGGCCAAGTTGAAGATTTCCGTGCAGAGGACACCAAAGCTATTGCAATAACTCATTTTTTTATTTGAAAAACAGATGAGCTAATCAATTTCCGGTGTATTTAGCCATACTGGAAATTCCGACTGGCACTCCCCGTGCCGGATGAGAAAGGTTTTTTCATCCAGATCGGAGACACATGATAGATATTTTTATTAATATAAGATAGTATCTAATAGCCAAAAAATGTGACAAATTTCATACCCGCTCATGCGATGAAAGAGTGATGTTGGGTCCCACACAATTGTCAAGAATGGTGACAATACTGGACATCAGATATGGGTTAGACTCTAGAAGCTCCTTGAGGCAGTCAACAAAAGGCACCAAATCCTGAATCTGAAATAGTAATAGAAGTCAGGAAAGGTGACTATAGCTGGCTTGCTAGCTAGGTCAGGCAAGGTCACTATTGCATTCATGTGAACCTTTTGCAATGAGGTAGATTAAGGTCTCAAAAGCGGTAGTTTGGGTTCAAAAGCGGTAGAATTTCTAATTTCTTTATTTTTCAGTCAAAAACAATGATGGATACAATGTAAACAAAAAGTTGATATTTGTTACTATTTTTAGATTTTCGGAAAATACGCATTAAATACGTCAGGGTTAAGAGACTTGTCAAATGTCAGTGTTTTTGCTAAAAAACAGAAGTAATATTTACTCTGACTTGTAAAAACAAGTTTATATTCAGAAGAGCTGCTAAAAAATCAAATTAGACTGCCAAAACAGGTTGGAGTGTAAGTGCAGACGACTGCAGAATTGTGTATGTCAATTTCCCCGCCAACATGTCATAAAATTTTATACACTGTAGATAATTAGTAACACCTTGGAAATGTTGATTTCTTTGATGTTTTGACAGTTTTTTTAATGTCTTTGATATTTAAAAAAAGCTGATTAGTAGGATGCCAATTAACAAAGAATGCTAATTTAGTGGTCTTTTGTACCATCTCGGCCGAAGTGTGAAGTGATTTGAGAAGTGGTTTATTGCACCATGTTCTTTAAAGTGACAGATTAATATGGTATTTTAGCATGGTGAATAGAATTTTGAGGTTTTTAAAAGAAAAGTTAAGGCCAATTTGATATAATTTTGAGGTTTTTTAAAAGAGCTTTAAATAGCGGTAGTTTTCAACGGTAAAACGGTATGGCGTTAGAAGGGTCTCAAAAGCGGTATATTTTACCTACCGCCGGAAGAGTTCACATGTATGCTATTGGTCAGTCAAGGTCACTGACACAAAGATTAATGATGGCATTAGTACTGGAAATAATAAAAGGGTCAAGCCACAAATATTGTATATCTGAATATCAAAAATAAATCATTATTTGTCAGTTAATAACAGTCAAGGTCACTTCAGTCTAGTCAAGGTCATCTGACACAGCTGCCAAGGAAATAGAGTACAGGATGTCAGATAGACGTTGGTCTCCAATAGCTCTTTTAGAGGGTCTACAAAGGGCAGCACATACTGATTTAAAATTACAAGATAAAAGTTAAAGTTCAAGTATGTGAAATCACAAAGATATCATTTGTGAAGATTTCCGTACAGTTAAGGTACGTTATAACTAAATGCCATGTGTCAGGATGTGGTCGCCATGCACTAGGATATGGTCCAGGATGCACTCTCTATATTTTAGAGATTGAGAATGCTACTTCAGATTGAAATTTTGTTCAAGTCTAAGAAATGCAAATAATTTATAGTTGTTATACTTTGAATTCAGTCAAATGCCTTCAATAGGATAGAAAACAATCATGAATATCTCCATCATCAGCAACCACAGTACTTTCTTCCGTTACACTTCATATATACTGTGTTAAAATTGATTGACAAAATCATGTTTTAATGAATATGCTTGAGACAGGGGAGACAACTATTCTTCAAACGAAATCGCATGGTACTATTAAATACTCTTCAATAACCCTGTATTGTCAGTTGTTGCCACAGGCAAGTGGTCTAGGCAGTTGTTCTAAAATTTGAAGTGATAAGGTGGGCGGAGTTCAATTCGAGCTTTTGCCAGAGTTCTTTATCTATGGTTATCTACGGGAAAACATTAGTATGAGTGTCTTACATGTACATATTGAAACTCCCTCATTAATTATTCATGATTATGAGATTTTCCTCGCTCAATCGCCACAGAGAATCATAGCGCAGTAGTGTATCGGGGTCTCCGACGATGGAATATCTCAAGAGATTAAATACGAGAGTCAGTCGTAAAGTTCCCGTACTGTCCTAATAAAATTCGCATTTTTTATTCAATTGTTTAAATACTCAGTGATAATAAAATATGACACGTTATATTCAGGTTACCAAAAACTTACACATTTTTGATGGATAAAAACATATTTTTTATTTAAATTTATTAATGTTGTTAAGGTGTTACAGAGCAGTTTGAAATCTTACATACTTAGAAACAAAATCAAAATATAAATGTATTTTCTCTCGAATCTTTAAAATTTTGCGTGTTAACTTCACCAGAATTTTAGAACTTATGGCCTGAGGCAACATAGGTTCCTTGAAATATAAATGATGCCTTACTTCAAAGTGAGTAAAGGAAAGTTATGTTGATCATATACGTGAAATGCTAGTAACGGTATTTTTTCCAGTCTGAAGTTTGCATTTCTACATTGAAATACATAGGGAAAAAATTTAGTATTTTATAATCATAAACCGGGCACATTTTATGATCATTAATGTATCCTACTGTATCCTCTGTAAGTATACACAACTGGGGTGGGATGAATGGGTGGGATGTACAAGAACTACTTGAACTAGAACCATGCAGACATAGAATAGTCACAAGATAGGGACCTACCTCCAGATGACTGAGATCATCATCTGTGAAAGTCTCTGCAGATACATGCCCCTGGGGTGGGGCAAGTGATTCTAAACTACACAGACATAGGATAGTGACAAGTAAGGGACCTACCTCCAGTTCACTTCGAGCATCATCTGTGAAGGTCTCTACACTATCAAGCAAGGTGTGGATCATGATGTACCCCACCAGCCGCTGTAGATACATGCCCCTGGGGGTGGGGCAAGTGATTCTAAACCATACAGACATAGGATAGTCACAAGAAAGGGACCTACCTCCAGTTCACTTCGAGCATCATCTGTAAAGGTCTCTACACTATCAAGCAAGGTGTGGATCATGATGTTCCCCACCAGCCGCTGTAGATACACGCCCCTGGGGTGGGGCAAGCAATTCTCAACCATACAGACAAAAGAGAGTCACTTGTAAGGGACCTACCTCCAGTTCACTTCGAGCATCATCAGTGAAGGTCTCTACACTATCAAGCAAGGTGTGGATCATGATGTACCCCACCAGCCGCTGTAGATACACGCCCCTGGGGTGGGGCAAGCAATTCTCAACCATACAGACAAAAGAGAGTCACTTGTAAGGGACTTACCCCAGTTGACTGAAGTCATCATCTGTGAAGGTGTCTGCGCTATCAAGCAGGGCGTGTATCATAATATACCCCACCAGCCTCTAAAGATACACGCTCCTGGGTGTGGGGCAAGCTATTCTGAACCATAGAGACATAGAAAAGTCACAAGTAAGAGACCTACCTCAAGCTGACTGAGATCATCATCTTTGAAGGTGTCTGTGCTATCAAGCAGGGCGTGTATCATAATATTCCCCACCAGCCTCTAAAGATACACGCTCCTGGGTGTGGGGCAAGCTATTCTGAACCATACAGACATAGAAAAGTCACAAGTAAGAGACCTACCTCAAGCTGACTGAGATCATCATCTGTGAAGGTGTCTGTGCTATCAAGCAGGGCGTGTATCATAATATTCCCCACCAGCCTCTAAAGATACACGCTCCTGGGTGTGGGGCAAGCTATTCTGAACCATACAGACATAGAAAAGTCACAAGTAAGAGACCTACCTCAAGCTGACTGAGATCATCATCTTTGAAGGTCTCTGTGCTATCAAGCAGGGCGTGTATCATACTGTACCCCACCAGCCTCTGTAGATGCACGCCCCTGGGGGTGGGGCAAGTGATTCTAAACCATACAGACATAGGATAGTCAGTTGTAAGGGACCTACCTCCAGACAACTAAGGTCATCATCTGTGAAGGTCTCTGCACTATCAAGCAGGGTGTGTATCATTATGTACCCCACCCGCCTCTGTAGATATACGCCCATGGGCGTCGGGGGAATCAGATGTATGGTGTGTGCTTTGTCATGGTGATGGGAACAGAGATTAGCCAGCATGCGACACACTGTTAACCTCTGAAAGATAACGAACAAGACAGTAGTTAACAAAAGTAATCAAGAGTTAATAGCAATATCTTAAACGTTTTCCTAATGGTTTTACAACTTATAAATCAAGGAGAGAAAACAAAAAGCTTCTATCTGCATCATTATTCAATTTCACTTTAAGCGTTTCTGCCTTCACCCTTGGAAATGTACATCTAACTACTTAAGGATTTATATTGAATATTATTAAATGGATGCTCTTATAAACAATTTGTAGTACCATATTACAAATGGGGATGGGTTAAAAAATATATACATTGGTTACTGAAGTTTTAGAGATACTCTTATCAAAAATAGTCCACATCAGAAAAATACCTTATCAAAGTAGTTCTTTACTCTGTGGATTTAATACAGGCCATTTACCACCTTTGTCCCAATAGATGTGAAAGTGTAAAATTAAACCCCCTGGCACTAATTATGAAATAAACATTTGTTGCCAACAATATTAGTTTTGCGTAACCTACCACGCACAACAGGGTAGTGAGTTATATGAAATACATCAGCAGTTGTGCTGGCAACTGTATGGTGGCGGATTCAGTGATATTAAGTGGAATTATTGCATATTGACAAATTATCAGTAACATAAAGCATAGTTCAAGTCCCAGAATCAGACAAATAACAACAAAAAGCCCCCTTCAGTAGTGACAAGTGCATCTTCAAGGATAACTATGGTTTTACCTCTATTCTCCAGGCTTGGTCAGTGTAGTTTTGGATCACTTGTGTAATACACTCCTGAAACTCTCCAAACAAGCTCAGGCTGAAATATTAATAAGCATTTTCAGTGAAAAGATATCCCCCGCCAATGAAGGCTTGTTTGTGCTTGATGGCTTGTTTGTGCTTGAAGGTTAAAAAAAATCTCAGAAAGAATAAGATAAGAACATTGGTTTTACTGAGAAACGGCTGCAAACAATGATTTTTTAATAAATCAAGGGCAATAATTCTAAGGAAAATTGACCAATCCAAAAGAAAAATAGACAGGCATCATCACAATATGTTGGTTCTTATTTATTCCAAGTGTCATGAAATTCTACCAGCTAGTTGCATAGAAAAGGCTGCAAACATGGATCTTTTAATAAATCAAGGGCAAATAACTCATATAGAAATTACACAATCCAAAATATAAATAAACAGGCATCATCGCAGTATGTTGGTTCATATTTATTTCAAGTTTCAAGAATTTCTACCAACTAGTTACTGAGAAATGGCTGTAAATGAGAGTTTTTCAAAAAACCAAGGGCAATAACTCCAAGTACAATTGACCAAGCCAAAAATAAAATGAACAGGCATCATCCCAGTATAGTAATTCATATTTATTTCAAGTTTCATGAAATTCTGCCAGCTAGTGACTGAGAAATGGCTGTGAATGTGCATTTTTCAAAAAATCAAGGGCAATAACTCCAAGGACAATTGACCAATCAAATTTTTTTTTGGACGGGCATCATTCCAGTATAGTGGTTCATATTTATTTTAAGTTTCATGAAATTATACCGGCTAGTTACTGAGAAAACGCAAGGAATGACGGACGGAAGGAAAGACGGACAACGCCATTTCAATATCCCCCTCCCTATTTCATAGGCGGGGGATAACAACAGAACAGTATATTAATCAAAGCCAAAACTCAGGCTAAAATACTAACAATAGAACTTTCCATTTAGCCTTGAACTCTGAACAATAGATTTAGCCTTGAGCTCTGAACACTAGTTTTAGCCTTGAACTCTGAACAATAGATTTAGCCTTGAACTCTGAACAATAGTTTTAGCCTTGAACTCTGAACAATAGATTTAGCCTTGAACTCTAAACAATAATTTTAGCCTTAAACTCTGACTTATAGATTTAACCCCAAATTCAATTCAGACAGATGCAACCTCATTTTCAGACCAACAGATTTAATCCCAAACTTATGCTATGGGTTTCCCATATTGCTGACACATAAAAGGAGTACTTACAGAAAAATTTAAAGTTCATATTAATCAATGAAGTATGAAATTATCATTTGTCTGTGTAGGCAAAAAAAGGGCAGGCAGAAATTTGTCCATATCCATATAACATTATTTTGTTGGTCAAAATAAAAGACAATTTCTCTATTAAAAGACTTAAGGTCTGAAAACTTTGATTATTGTAGAGACCAAGTTTCAATTTCAAGCTAGTACACATAACAGCAGTACAATAGTATGGTTTGTACTAGGTATGCCAATTCACAAAACAAGAACTAAAGCTTACTTTTTCAGATTCTGATCGAGAGATGCCTTGTACAGCATGTAGAGTATAGTATTCAGCTCAGTTCCACTGTATACCCCACTGAAAAGATAAATATTACACTGGGAACTACAGGGGCAAGCAGAGCAGCCAATGTCCAGTTTCCAGCATTATTTTCTTCCTTGTAACTCCTTACTAGGAATGTAATTGAACTGGCAGCTGAAGGGAGAATCCATTTTGTTGATTAGTTTGAGGCATGGGCTTCAGAAACATATTAATTTTGTACTTTTAGTAGTCACTTTGAAGTCACTCTTGACTTAAAATTTGAAGCAAACTGGAGTGTCAACACTAACAACAACTAAAGTAGAAACCTAAAGCAACTTTCCATCAGTAAAAATACAATATATACAGTCATTATTTTATTTTAGTTCCTGGAGCCATACGATGCATGGAAATCAGCGGACAAATTATCCCTGATCACATTATGACCATCATCACCTTTGACCTAATTTTTAGGTTGGGGGAAATAATGTTCCCCATAAAATAAATGAAATCTATAGCTCTAATTATGATCTGTTGTACAATGACTGTGTTATCACTTTCAATAAACAAATATTTAGTAACGCCTTACATACAGACCATTATTCCTCACTATGAGGCGGGCAGAAACACTTTTCCGCATAAATATTATTATCGAAATAATTAACTCGGAAACTACTTACGAATTGTTGTACAATGCATGGGTAAGGACTTTTAACACAAGAGTCATGTCTAGTTCCTTGTATCCTTGTGCATGACCTTGAACCGAGGGTTCGTACTCAGGCTGCTGGAAATAGGTCTCTCTGAAAGAAAATAAATTTGTTACATTTACGAAAGATTTTGGCATAAATGCATTTTTGCAGGCATGCACAGATGTTTGTGCCCTTGAAAAAGTGTATTATACCAAAAGCTTTATTTATGTATACAAAGTGTCTTGTGAATATCTTCTATGGTTTTTGTGGTATGGGCAAAGTTGTAGTTTTTTCACAACAATGCTGAATATGCTGACGACAATACCTCAATTAATGTTATTCTAAAACAGTCAAGCTAAAAAGTTCCCTGGCATTACCTAAGAGACTCTGTTATTGCACTAGATGGCAGCAGAACACTCTCCTGTCCTCCTGTAAAAACAAAAACATCATGATGAAAAAAATAAATAGCGTAAATATGAATAAGTTTATTTAATAAAGCGCTGAACTCCTATTAGTTGAATATATCACGTTGGACTACTGTTTAAACTTTCAAAGTAGGCTATATAGGTCAATATGTTGGTCAGAAATTCCGTCATTGAAGGAGATGGAGGCGGGGAAGGGGGAGGAGGAAGGCTAGCAGATGTTAAGTTTCTCCTGTCAATCAGATAGGGAGTTATATATGATAGTAGAAACCATTCTGCAGACCAGGATGAAGAATAAGGACTTCTTATCAAAGCATCTTGCCAAATTTCAGGAACAATGAGACAATGTCTTGTGAATTCGGCGCTCAGTTTTTCCTCTATCAGCCTTTTCTGTAATGTCGTCTAGGATCAATTTAGAGCAACCAGTCTGCAGTATGAAGACTTCTAATTCAAGTATCTAACCAAAGTTCAGGAACACTGACACAATGTCCTGTAGACTGGGAGCCCACATTGTTTCCTCTTTATCAGCCTGTGACTTGAGGATGTATGGGATCAAATTACAGCAACCAGTCTGCAGAATGAAGACTTCTCATTAAAGTATCTTACCAAAGGTCAAGAACACTGACACAATGTCTTGTAGACTAGGAGCCCACATTGTTTCCACTTTATCAGCCTGTGACTTGAGGATGTATAGGATTAAATTACAGCAACCAGTCTGCAGAAATGAAGTCTACTTATCAAAGTATCTTACCAAAGTTCAGGAACACTGACACAATGTCTGGTAGACTGGGAGCCCACATAGTTTCCTCTTTATCGGCCTGCGACTTAAGGATGTCTAGGATCAAATTACAGCAACCAGTCTGTAGAATGTACTCTTTCTGAACTGACACTGAAAAATATTTGTTAAAGGTCTTTTTATTCATTATAAGTTAAAAAACTTAATTATATAAAAGGTAAATAATCTTGGAAGGAATAAAGATTCATGCTATTTACAAAAAATCTGGTTCAAACTCAATAATTTCAAAATTAAGTATACTGCTGCCTTAGAAATTTGTCGGTAATATGACACTATGAGGGGTTTTTCTGCCCATTTTGGGAAAAATTTGGCGTCGTGAAAATGTCGAAATTGGGAAATTTTACAGTTAAAAGAAAAAGCTGTCTAGCCTCCTGCGAATTAGGAAATGATTTAATATTAGTTTTATTTCCCTTTAAAAGACCCAAAAAATATCAATCCTTGGAGTGTAAATATCTATTGCAATAAATCATGACAGATAATATTTCATACTGATCTCTGAATGTGATGAAAATCAATGATTTCCGAGTTCAATTATAAAAAAAACTTTACATCACATAGTTAATTAGGATGTTGAAAATGAACCAGTACAGGTAAAAAGACTTTTAAAAAAAATAATTTTTTTGTTTTTGTTTTTTGATTGGGATTTTTTTCTGAAGATTGGGAAAAATATCTTATATTTTGCTTTGGGAATGGGTCCGATAGTCGGACCCGTGAGTACTATAGAAAAAGCCCGGACTCTTAACAAGCGGTAATACATGCATATATGTATTAGAGGTGTCCCTGTAAATCGTAGAACTTGTTTATATTTTCTGACAAAACAACACACTGAAACTTACAAGATGATCATTTTCACTTATAAAAAAATGGGAATATTATCTAATAGAAAAAAAGATGCATTCAAAAATTCTATGCATGTATGGAGCTTGACCAAATGATCCTTGGGCTTTGACCAATACCACTGGCTTTTATAAATGCAAGCATGTTTATAGCTTTATTTATTGTTTTGAATACAAATGTCAGATTGATATAATTTTCAGGTTGTGTTTATTCGATAACATTGTTAGTGCTTATGTTGAAAGAAAATTGCAAAATAAAGCAAATATAGACAGAAATTGAAAACCCCAATTTCTGGACTTGTTATAAGCATGGAGTATGGCTGATTTTGAATTATATTTTTGTAATAATTCATACATATCTATCTTGTAAGTTCCTTTTTTTACAATATAGAATCAATTAAACATGGCTGCCCTTAATAGCATGTATAACAAGATTGAAGGATTTGAGCCTGAGGGTTTTTGAGTTACAGTAATAAAAAAATTACACAGACTTTATGTAAATACACATACATTTGTTTAAAAAAACATGGATGATCATAACTTGGTATTAACAATCACTCACTGAGGAAAAAGAGCCACCTTAGTAGTTCATTCTTGCATGGAATTTTATCAAACTTGAGCTGGATGATCCCACTGAAGAGAATTGTCTTTAGTTGCCCTGAAATAAAATAATGTATAAAAAAGACTGCTGTAGAGCAGGTAGTTTTAATGATGAATTGTGAAATGCAATTAAGGACATTTCAGTTAAATATAGCATTATTGAAACATTAAGCTCTGTGTTATAGATATAATTCTACCAAATTTTTAATTTCATCTTGGAAAAACAGTCATATAAGTACCAAGCCCCATTTTCTTGTCTAATGCAAACAGACAGTTCTCAAAATATCATGTAATTGGACTTTCCAATTAGAGTTATAAAAATAAAAGACAATCATAGCAAAAACAAGAGCCCCACAGAGTCAACGCCAATGCTTGTCTTTTGTTATCTTTGATTGAAATAGGGCTATTACTGGACATATGATTAAAGTCAGAGTTATTGGCCATTGATTTATCTTCTCTGGCAACATGTGTTTCAATGATGCAGAAGACAACAGTACCAAGTATATGACAAGAAACGATGCTGATGACAACAGTACCAAGTATTTGACAAGAAACGATGCTGAAGACAACAACACCAAGTATATGACAAGAAACGATGCTGAAGACAACAACACCAAGTATATGACAAGAAACGATGCTGAAGACAACAAGAACAAGTATATGACAAGAAACGATGCTGAAGACAACAACACCAAGTATATGACAAGAAACGATGCTGAAGACAACAGTACCAAGTATATGACAAGAAACGATGCTGAAGACAACAACACCAAGTATATGACAAGAAACGATGCTGAAGACAACAGTACCAAGTATATGACAAGAAACGATGCTGAAGACAACAACACCAAGTATATGACAAGAAACGATGCTGAAGACAACAACACCAAGTATATGACAAGAAACGATGCTGAAGACAACAACACCAAGTATATGACAAGAAACGATGCTGAAGACAACAACACCAAGTATATGACAAGAAACAATGCTGAAGACAACAGTACCAAGTATATGACAAGAAACGATGCTGAAGACAACAGTACCAAGTATATGACAAGAAACGATGCTGAAGACAACAACACCAAGTATATGACAAGAAACGATGCTGAAGACAACAGTACCAAGTATATGACAAGAAACGATGCTGAAGACAACAACAACAAGTATATGACAAGAAACGATGCTGAAGACAACAGTACCAAGTATATGACAAGAAACGATGCTGAAGACAACAGTAACAAGTATATGACAAGAAACGATGCTGAAGACAACAACACCAAGTATATGACAAGAAACGATGCTGAAGACAACAGTACCAAGTATATGACAAGAAACAATGCTGAAGACAAAATATATGACAAGAAACGATGCTGAAGACAACAATACCAAGTATATGACAAGAAACGATGCTGAAGACAACAAGAACAAGTATATGACAAGAAACGATGCTGAAGACAACAGTACCAAGTATATGACAAGAAACGATGCTGAAGACAACAGCACCAAGTATATGACAAGAAACGATGCTGAAGACAACAACACCAAGTATATGACAAGAAACGATGCTGAAGACAACAACACCAAGTATATGAAAAGAAACGATGCTGAAGACAACAACACCAAGTATATGACAAGAAACGATGCTGAAGACAACAGTACCAAGTATATGACAAGAAACAATGCTGAAGACAAAATATATGACAAGAAACAATGCTGAAGACAAAATATATGACAAGAAACGATGCTGAAGACAACAAGAACAAGTATATGACAAGAAACGATGCTGAAGACAACAGTACCAAGTATATGACAAGAAACGATGCTGAAGACAACAGCACCAAGTATATGACAAGAAACGATGCTGAAGACAACAAGACCAAGTATATGACAAGAAACGATGCTGAAGACAACAAGAACAAGTATATGACAAGAAACGATGCTGAAGACAACAGCACCAAGTATATGACAAGAAACGATGCTGAAGACAACAATACCAAGTATATGACAAGAAACGATGCTGAAGACAACAACACCAAGTATATGACAAGAAACGATGCTGAAGACAACAGTACCAAGTATATGACAAGAAACGATGCTGAAGACAACAACACCAAGTATATGACAAGAAACGATGCTGAAGACAACAACACCAAGTATATGACAAGAAACGATGCTGAAGACAACAGTACCAAGTATATGACAAGAAACGATGCTGAAGACAACAACACCAAGTATATGACAAGAAACGATGCTGAAGACAACAACACCAAGTATATGACAAGAAACGATGCTGAAGACAACAACACCAAGTATATGACAAGAAACGATGCTGAAGACAACAGTACCAAGTATATGACAAGAAACAATGCTGAAGACAAAATATATGACAAGAAACAATGCTGAAGACAACAATACCAAGTATATGACAAGAAACGATGCTGAAGACAATAGTACCAAGTATATGACAAGAAACAATGCTGAAGACAAAATATATAACAAAAAACGATGCTGAAGACAACAATACCAAGTATATGACAAGAAACGATGCTGAAGACAACAAGAACAAGTATATGACAAGAAACGATGCTGAAGACAACAGTACCAAGTATATGACAAGAAACGATGCTGAAGACAACAGCACCAAGTATATGACAAGAAACGATGCTGAAGACATCAATACCAAGTATATGACAAGAAACGATGCTGAAGACAACAAGAACAAGTATATGACAAGAAACGATGCTGAAGACAACAGCACCAAGTATATGACAAGAAACGATGCTGAAGACAACAGTACCAAGTATATGACAAGAAACGATGCTGAAGACAACAGTACCAAGTATATGACAAGGAACGATGCTGAAGACAACAGCACCAAGTATATGACAAGAAACAATGCTGAAGACAAAATATATGACAAGAAACGATGCTGAAGACAACAACATCAAGTATATGACAAGAAACGAAGCTGAAGACAACAAGACCAAGTATATGACAAGAAACGATGCTGAAGACAACAGTACCAAGTATATGACAAGAAACGATGCTGAAGACAACAAGACCAAGTATATGACAAGAAACGATGCTGAAGACAACAACACCAAGTATATGACAAGAAACGATGCTGAAGACAACAACACCAAGTATATGACAAGAAACGATGCTGAAGACAACAACACCAAGTATATGACCAGAAACGAAGCTGAAGACAACAACACCAAGAATATGACCAGAAACAATGCTGAAGACAACAGCACCAAGTATATGACAAGAAACGATGCTGAAGAAAACAACACCAAGTATATGACAAGAAACGATGCTGAAGACAACAGTACCAAGTATATGACCAGAAACGATGCTGAAGACAACAACACCAAGTATATGACAAGAAACGAAGCTGAATACAACAGTACCAAGTATATGACAAGAAATGATGCTGAAGACAACAACACCAAGTATATGACAAGAAACGAAGCTGAAGACAACAAGACCAAGTATATGACAAGAAACGATGCTGAAGACAACAGTACCAAGTATATGACAAGAAACGATGCTGAAGACAACAACACCAAGTATATGACAAGAAATGTAGCTGAAGACAACAACACCAAGTATATGACAAGAAACGATGCTGAAGACAACAACACCAAGTATATGACAAGAAATGATGCTGAAGACAACAGTACCAAGTATATGACAAGAAACGATGCTGAAGACAACAACACCAAGTATATGACAAGAAACGATGATGAAGACAACAATACCAAGTATATGACAAGAAACGAAGCTGAGGACAACAAGACCAAGTATATGACAAGAAACGAAGCTGAGGACAACAAGACCAAGTATATGACAAGAAACGATGCTGAAGACAACAACACCAAGTATATGACAAGAAACGAAGCTGAAGACAACAGTACCAAGTATATGACAAGAAACGATGCTGAAGATAACAACACCAAGTATATGACAAGAAACGAAGCTGAAGACAACAAGACCAAGTATATGACAAGAAACGATGCTGAAGACAACAACACCAAGTATATGACAAGAAACGATGCTGAAGACAACAGTACCAAGTATATGACCAGAAACGATGCTGAAGACAACAACACCAAGTATATGACAAGAAACGATGCTGAAGACAACAAGACCAAGTATATGACAAGAAACGATGCTGAGGACAACAATACCAAGTATATGACAAGAAACGAAGCTGAGGACAACAAGACCAAGTATATGACAAGAAACGATGCTGAAGACAACAAGACCAAGTATATGACAAGAAACGATGCTGAAGACAACAAGACCAAGTATATGACAAGAAACGAAGCTGAGGACAACAAGACCAAGTATATGACAAGAAACGATGCTGAAGACAACAACACCAAGTATATGACAAGAAACGATGCTGAAGACAACAATACCAAGTATATGACAAGAAACGAGGCTGAGGACAACAAGACCAAGTATATGACCAGAAACGAAGCTGAAGACAACAACACCAAGTATATGACAAGAAACGAAGCTGAAGACAACAAGACCAAGTATATGACAAGAAACGAAGCTGAAGACAACAAGACCAAGTATATGACAAGAAACGAAGCTGAGGACAACAAGACCAAGTATATGACAATACCTTGCTATAATACGGTACATATGTTTTTATACAACAATGTACAATACAATGTATTCCAATGGTCAACATTACAGTTTTGCATGAAGCAAACCATTCCAGAGACAACAACACCAAGGTTATGACAATAACTTGATTTTCATTCTTCGGCAGATAATGTGAAAAAACAACAATCAGGCCTAAAAAAGTACTTCTGGTTTGGATTACCCGACCTTACCTACAAAACAAAAGCTGACCCTACTGCTTTTGTAGTTCATGGGTTTCTTTTTGTGTTTTAATATGTAGTTTAAAAAGCATTATACAGAAGATTACCCCATTCCCCAATGATGACATTAACTTTCTAACATAAAGCCTAAAAAAATCCTATCCGCCCTACCTGTTTCTTGACATGACAACGACACAAATTATTTGTTTGTTCCTAATAATAATAAAAATTATCAAAAAACAAATCTTTTAGCATTGTCATAACTCATATGTTTATCACCTGTGGTAACACTATTCAGCATCTTCTCAATGTTTAATCCTTCCTTGACCTTGAAACCACAATGTGAAGGTCGAAGATCAGGGCCAAATCTGCACAGGTACTGGCCCCTGTGGAAAACGTCCAGCCCAGGTCGGTATGACCTGATTTTAGACTCATGCACATCATAATGCTGAAGCAATTTTGCATGCTCTTCTGGTAAAGGTGACTCTGCAAACATGAATAGAAGGTAAGGTTATACTAATTTCTTTAAGCTTCAATGTGACAAAATGCGGATAGCTTACAGAATCATGCTTGATTCTGTTTTTAAGGTAAAACCAAAACTGACATCCATCTTGAGAAGTTACCCTGATCGGGCCGCAACCTCTCCAATAAGAGAGGGACACCTATACCACTAGATGACTCCCTTCCTCAGAATATGAAGGTAATTGTATTAATCAAATCATAAAAGCTAATTAATTTCATGAAATGAAGAGTTTCGCAAGGTAAAAAAGATAAGCAAATCTATTATTTTTGCCATAGCCATGATACTTTTTATGCAAATGAGTACTGTAGCTATTTATATATATGCCGTTCATGTGATTATCTTAAACAATAGCTGGATTATGGCCAAAATTACAAATATATTACAGTTTAAATAAAGCAATCAAGATGAAAATGACAAATTAAAGTGAAAACAACTTGACATTTCTTAAACAAACACTATGCCCCTAGAGCGTCATTTTGTCAAAAACATGACATTGTAGAAGACTGAATAAAGGCGTTTTGTGACAAAATGCATTGATTCCTAAGGGTTGAAGACATTTTCATGAAAGTCAGGACCTTGACCTTTGATATACTGACCCTTGACTTTCCAAATTGGGGTCATCTACCGTTCAATGCAAACTACCATGATGTTTTAGGTAAAGGTCAACAGACTTATGAAAACTTATGTCCGCACAATAACTGGAGCATAGTGATGTAGGACCATGAAACTTCAGTGATAGATTGCTGTTTACTAGTAGATAGCCCCCATCATATTTTACTTCAGTGGGTCAAAGGTCAAGGACAGTCTAAGGGATTTAGGATGCAGTAATTCAAAGGCTGCGATTTTTAAACTATTTTTTTGACAACAGTTAATATAAATTTTTTGCAACAGTTAATAATCAATGACTTTTTTCTCAACACACCTTTATTTAACATTCCCCATTTTTTCTGACAGAGTGGGGCTCAGGGGGCATAATGGTTGACAAAAATTAATAAAAAAAGACAAGATTTTTTGAATGAACAAAGCTGTATATTTTACCAGTGACTTCCACTATAGGTTTTTCCAGTATTCTTGCAAATCCCCCTTTCTGAATGTCATCCTGGAATTTTATTAAGGTACATATAAACATGCTTGATTCCGGCCAAATGTAAATAAATCTGAACACGCAAGTTCTTCGTACATTTAAAGACTCCTAGATTTTCTAAACCAACATTCTTGATCATAAGAACACAAAAGATATTTTTGATATAAAGTGGCATTCAAGACGGAGACTTTCTAAAGAAAAGTTGTTGAAATGTTAAATGGTGAATTTCAATTTGTAAGATTTAACACTTAGTTTAAACTTATTCATTTTACGATTGTGAAACAAGTTATTACAACATTACATAAATCACTCCCGTTGGCACAATTTTGCGCAAGAGTGTGGTATGTGTTGTGGGGAAACCTGAGTACCCGGAGGAAACCTACTTGTCCAGCTTGGTGACTATAAACCAAACTCACATGCGCCCAGGCCAGGAATTGAACCCGGGTCGCCTAGGTAGGAAGCGAGTGTGCTTACCACTGCACTAACCTGACAACCGATTGAATTCTTGACTTTGCAAAGCAAAAATATGTGTGAGTGCATGTAAATCCTACCTTAAGCTCCTGTTCTATTATACACATCTCTTTTTCAACCTCCACCTGAAGCCATGAACATAAATGTGTGTAATGAAAACAAAAATGCCGCCTAGCGAATGCTCACGCCCGTTTGTGGTTGTTTTTCACATTGACAAGGGGCATAACTCCACAAGTATTAAAGTTAGAGTTATGTGCCTTGTTATGCCTGACATGATCCTCTGGCAACATGTGTACCAAGTTTCATTTTGCCTGCTTACTATTCTGACAATGCAAATGAAACCAGGGCTATGACAAGGCGAAAACTTATGGACTAATCATACACAATAAAATAAGAAATGAAATCTAGAAGCACTCCAATCAATTCTTACTCAAATTTTTTTTGGGGGGAAAACATTTTTATATTTATAGTTACAGTGACCTTGAACTTGACCCAACCACCCTCTAAAGCAATCCCAAGCTAGCTCTTCACATAAGTTACCTACACACCAACTTTTATCACTATCAGTCAATTCTTACTCAAATTATTGGGGGAAAACCATTTTTAATTTCTAGTAACAGTGACCTTGAACTTCACCCAACCTCTCTCAAAAGCCATCCCAAGCTAGCTTCCTAAACACCAACTTTCATTAATACCCAGCAATGCTAGCTAGAGTTATCCACCACACCCACCTCACATGAACTCCAACCTATACAGGAATGATGTTATTCACATTTATCAAGTATTGGGAACCTGAGGTCGTGTTCTACAAATATTTAGACTTGGCAACACTCTTTATAGCCAACAACAGAAAATGCTGAAAGCAGGGTAGCAGACTACTATTTTGAATATTCATATCTATAGTTTTTATCTTTGTGTGATAATACTGAACTTTTTATTTTTATTTGATTGTCAAAATGTTAAAAGCAATTAAAGGCCTTAAATACAATACATATCCTTTTCTATATGTTTGTTATTCTACAGGCCCTTGTGGCTTAAGGTTTGAAACCCAGCTCTGAGGATTGACTGGAAACTTTGTAATCAGATCACTTACATGTTCTCTGTGAGCATCTAGGAGTGAGTCAAGGTTGTAACCCATCTGCTTCGGCACCGGAGACTCTCTATCCAAGTATGGCTGAAACATAAGAGTAAATTACAGCAGAAGTTCCAAACAAACAGTTGGAAAATATGACACTTGAGTTGAGACTATTCTGGCAGGATTGAAGAAGGAAAATGGCTGTGACCTCAATACCACTTGAGTTGAGACTATCTTGCCTGGATTTACGGAGGGAAATGGCTGTAACCTCTATACCACTTGAATTGAGACTATCCTGTCTGGATTTAAGGAGGAAAATGGCTGTAACCTCTATACCACTTGAATTGAGACTATCTTGTCTGGATTTAAGGAGGAAAATGGCTGTAACCTCTAAACCCCTTGAGTTGAGACTATCCTGTCTGGATTTAAGGACGAAAATGGCTGTAACCTCTATACCCCTTGAGTTGAGACTATCCTGTCTGGATTTAAGGACGAAAATGGCTGTAACCTCTATACCACTTGAATTGAGACTATCCTGTCTGGATTTAAGGACGAAAATGGCTGTAACCTCTATACCACTTGAATTGAGACTATCCTGTCTGGATTTAAGGACGAAAATGGCTGTAACCTCTATACCACTTGAATTGAGACTATCCTGTCTGGATTTAAGGACGAAAATGGCTGTAACCTCTATACCCCTTGAGTTGAGACTATCCTGTCTGGATTTAAGGACGAAAATGGCTGTAACCTCTATACCCCTTGAGTTGAGACTATCTTGTCTGGATTTAAGGAGAAACTCAATACCACTTGAGTTGACATTATTCTGGCTGGATTTAAGGAGACAATGGCTGTTACCTCTATACCACTTGAGTTGAGACTATACTGGCTGGATTTAAGGAGGGAAACAGCTGTTACCTTAATACCACTTGAGTTGAGACTATCCTGACTAGATGTAAGGAGGAAAATGGCTGTTACCTCAGAACTACTTGAGTTGAGACTATCTGGCTGGTTTTAAGGAGGGAAATAGCTATCACCTCAATACTACTTGAGTTGAGACTCTACTGGCTGGATTTAAGGAGGAAAATGGCTGTTACCTCAATACCACTGGAGTTGAGACTATCCTGACTGGATTTAAGGAGGAAAATGGCTGTTACCTCAATACCATTGGAGTTGAGACTCTACTGGCTGGATTTAAGGAGGAAAATGGCTGTTACCTCAATACCACTGGAGTTGAGACTCTACTGGCTGGATTTAAGGAGGAAAATGGCTGTTACCTCAATACCACTGGAGTTGAGACTCTACTGGCTGGATTTAAGGAGGAAAATGGCTGTTACCTCAATACCACTGGAGTTGAGACTCTACTGGCTGGATTTAAGGAGGGAAATGGCTGTTACCTCAATACCACTGGAGTTGAGACTATCCTGACTGGACTTAAGGAGGGAAATGGCTGTTACCTCAGTACCACTTGAGTTGAGACTCTACTGGCTGGATTTAAGGAGAAAATGGCTATTACCTCAATACCACTAGAGTTGAGACCATCCTGGCTGGATTTAAAGAGCTTCGTGGGTGTGGCAGGTAATGGGCGGGAACTGAAAACAGGTAACTTGATATAAGTTTCATCAAAACATGGATGTAATATATATATATATATATTGTTAGTGGTCTACTTTTAAGACACTCAAACAGCCTTGGCCCTGAAACAAAGTCTTCCAAGAGGGATGTTAAACAGGGGTATTGTGTGCTAGTATAGTATGAGGGAGCAAATTTAAGGACTAGGGGTAGCTCTAGCCAGGATTATATCCTGTCAGTGCACCATGCCCCACAACGCAGGCTTACGCTATAATAATAGATAATTCAAGGGTGCAAGTGAAACTCCCCCCCCCCCTCTCCCTCAAAAAACAAAGAAGGGATTTTGAGACATTGACAATGCTTTCCTTAACTCTAAACTAAAAAACAAGAGGCACATCAGTGCCTGTGCTCCACTGGCCAAAAGGTTCAAGCAAAGACCACCTAACGAACATTTTCGTCAAGTTTCATAGAAATACAATCATCAATTTTTGAGGAGAAGTTATTTAAAAAAATTTTTTACTTCAATAGCTCTGGCTGCCATGTTGTGCAGTGGACCAAAATGATTTGGGCAATTTGAGTAAAGGAGCACCAAACAAACATTTCTGTCAAGTTTTATCGAAAAAAGGTCATCGGTTTCGATGACAAGTCGTATAAAGTTTTTTTTATTTTTTAGCTCTGGCAGCCATGGTGTGCAGTGGACTGGAACCATTTAACAAATTTTGGTTAATGACCACCCAAGGAACATTTCTGTCAAGTTTCATCAAAATCTGATCATCGGTTTCTGAGGAGAAGTGGTGTAAAGGTTTTTCCTATTTTTAGCTCTGGTTGCCATGTTGTGCAGCAGACCAGAACTGTTTGGGCTATTTTGGTTAAGGACTACCCAAGTAACATTTCTGTCAAGTTTCATTGCAATACGATCATCGGTTTCTGAGGAGAAGTCGTTTAAAGGTTTTTTTATTTTTACCTCTGGGGGCCATCTTGTGCAGTGGACCGAAACCATTGAAGCAAATTTGATAAAGGAACATCCAAGGATCATTTCTGTTAAGTTTCATCAAAATCTGATCATCGGTTTCTGAGAAGATGTTCTTTAAAGGTTTTTCTATTTTTTTGCCCTGGCAGCCATGTTGTGCAGCGGACCGGAACCATTTGAGCAATTTTGGTTAAGGACCACCCAAGGAACAATTCTGTCAAGTTTCATCAAAATCTGCCTATCCGTTTCAGAGGAGATGTCGTTTAAAGATTTTGCTATTTTTAGCTGTGGCGGCCATATTGTGCAATGGACCAGAACCATTTGAGCAATTTTAATAAAGGACCACCCAAGGAACATTACTGTCAAGTTTCATCAAAATCTGCCGAACCGTTTCAGAGGAGATGTCGTTTAAAGATTTTGCTATTTTTAGCTCTGGCGGCCATATTGTGCAATGGACCGGAACCATTTGAGCAATTTTGGTAAAGGACCACCAAAGGAACATTCCTGTGAAGTTTTGTCAAAATCCGCTTATCAGTTTCAGAGGAGATGTCGTTTAAAGTAAAAGTTTACGCACGCACGCACGCACGCACTCACGACGGACAATCTGTGACGACATAAGCTCCATGGCCTTTGGCCAGTGGAGCTAATAAACATGATCATTCTGTTCCAACGAAAAGCATTCAATCTGTGCCATTAAAAAGCTCCAGCCAGGGTTGCTAATGTCATGCATACACAATAAATCCATACCCTATTGCATACAATGACAAGTGCTATGTTATATTGTTTACATTAATAATTGGTGGAATTATTACCTCCTGCCCACAAATTTTAAGAACAGGCCTCATATAAATTTAATATCTTACTTAAAACATTGTGTTAAAACAACTAAGAATTTTAACCTTTTATTTCTAAGAATTAGTACAAAAGACAGTTCCATGTTTATATTTAAACCTAAACAAACTTTTCTTTAAAACACCAAATAAAAACTAAAAACCAGAAGAAACTTAAATTCTATTACTCTGTGATACTTACATTATCTCGTCTACAGATTTCAAGAATGCTGGTGCTGTCTGCAATAAATCATCATCGTCGTCGTCATCATCATCATCATAGTCACCATCACTCATACCAAGAAAGGACTCTGAAATGATAATTGTTAGTGTTTTGAATTCATAAGAAAATAATTTCAATCAAATTTTAATTGATACATTTTTTGTACCTCACATATAAATACTTTTGTTTTTACGCTCCTGTTTCTGGCCTTAGTAGGGATGAGAGACAGATTCGGATTTGAATATTTGCAAACCTTCCGACAAAGCAATACTTCCATTTTGTAAATAACTGGTAAAGTGTGCACTGGTTAGTTGAAAGAAATTTGCGCCAACACAAGTGAGCAAAAATAAAGTTAATAACTTTGGTAAAGTGTGCACTGGTTAGTTGAAAGAAATTTGCGCCAACACAAGTGAGCAAAAATAAAGTTAATAACTTTGTTAATGCCCTAGTTGTTAACTTGGAATTTCTTTCTGCTCAGGGAGGTATGTGGCTACACTAGTCTTGTAATCTGCAGAATGTCTAACAACAATCGAGACAAAATGTTCAGCTGTGCATGTTTTATTTAAATATACTAATACATCATCAAATAATTCACTGTTAAAAGTTAACAATGATGACTTTAATCAAATGGTTAACATTCAGCCCAATAAATAATACTTGGTATTTTCATCAAACCACAGCAACCCGGACTACTGCAGGAAGTTGAAAGGTTAAAATTTGTTCCATTTCTCAGTTGGTCAAGAAATAAATTTTAATAACATAATATGGGCTGCGCTCCTCATTTGCACATTTCAATTGGTACCACTACCACGTGTAACAAGTTTCATGTCTATGTGTCAGGGTTCGAATTTAACTTTGAGGAGCACTCGCAAAATTTTGCGAGTGCATTTTGAGGCAACTCGCAAAATGAAAATTCAACTTGCAATTTTATTATTTGCTTTATTCCCTTATAATATTGTCTAATTAAAGTAGAAATTTACACCTCAGACATAATATGAATATTAAAAAGTATCAATCTTGAGTGACTCGATTACTAGAACTTGTTGATGGCTTATTCTATTTGGGGGTTAGGAAAGACTCATCTGATGCTGGCAGCTTTTTGATAACAAAGCTGTTCAATAATTTGACATTGTTCACTTTGTATATTTACCCTCGACATCGGGTAATTTAATACCCATTCGACAAGCACGCTACAGATTTCATTCAGTCTGTAAGTATTAAAATCAATAAATTTGAAATAAAAAAGCAACAGTAAATGTAGCGTGGATACTTTGGACCATTAAATATATCGATCGACGTAGTCTATTCATTTTGACAGTTGGGCGAAAGGATGATGGGGTTTACATATAGTGCGCAGAAGCGCTAAATTTAGCCAATGATTGAGCTAGGTGATTACGTCATCCGTATTCTTTGTATAATGCACGCCTCGGAGCATCCTGGAAAGATTCGAGAGAGAACTCGGCCTTTTCCGTATTTGTTCTATTTTTGAAAACTTACTAGAGCGTGACTCCGTACTGTCTTCTTTATACTGGTAGTGTAAACATGCCACTTATAAGGCTGTTTACACTCGACCACGTAGCGGATTTAAGTTCATGTTTATTCTACTTTCCTTTTAACATTTTGTGGTCTAGAAAAAGCCACTCGCAGAATTTTGCGAGCGTGAATAAAAGTCACTCGCAATTTGTAAATCTCGCTCGCATTTTGCGAGTATGCGAGTCTAAATTCGAACCCTGTGTGTGTAAAGGCCAACGATTTAGTTTTGACACCACATTACCAATGACACCAGCGCCATGCAAATACCTCAAATTAATAAATTAATAATTAAAAATATTGACTACATTATGTCTTTAAATGACGGACACAATGTGAAGTATTTATTGAGGCTTTAACAAACAATCGATTTTCTCAAACCCCCAGCCATCCCTTATAATCAAACAATAATAATTGCTATTATATAGATACCCACCTGGGCTCACCGGGGTTTTCCTGACAGTAGCCCCACTGCCCTGGGGTAGACGGGGTGGGGACTGGGTGTCTTCATCTTCTGGGTCCTCTAAATCAGCTGCATTCCCTTCATCCATAGCTGTTCACGCAGACAAACATTGCAAAAGCAATTAATATGAAGCCTAACCTGATATTAATATACTTAACTTTAGACCAATGGAGAGAGTTACTTAAATCAAACCATAACTCTGGTAAAAAAATGCATGTGGACTTGGCTTCTAACTGCATGAGACTATCCTGACATCGTCTTTTATTAATTAAAAAAGGTAACTTGATCCATGAAGGGCCCTGTATAATAGCATATTTGACAAGGAGATAAATTTAAAGGTATGTTATCCGTCAGTTTGGTTACCTAACGATATGCAAATATGCTCTTAGATCATAACCAATTTCTATGAGATTCTATTGCAATATTAAGGTACTGTTCTGAAAATTTGCATTCAGTCATTGAAATAAGTCTTTTGGATGGACAAGCCCAAATTCATATACTACTGCTTGGCATTACATTTTTCAACAAGCCCTGCTGTATAAAACCCAAAATTTGAGCAAGCCCTGAAAGCGATTTTACCAGTCCATACAAAATACATATCAATAATTTTTAATATCTAAAACGTAATACACATCAAGGGAGTTAACTTTGAGAATATGGACCAAAGAGTTATGGTTATACAAATAGGTGCAAATACATGTATATTGCCACCAATTCCATTTCTGATGTCACTCTGTTTCTATTCAACATATTTGTTTGTCAAGGTAGGTACTTTCGACACAAAATAACAGTTTGTTTATTTCTTGTGCACAATTTCATATTGTCATTAATCAATCTTGCAATTTTATTGACTTTGTTGACAAATTTTATAAACTTTTATCAAAAAAGGGAGACAATTTGTAAAAAATGGGTTCCAGAGTTGTGATTCTTGCAACACTCAAATTTTCACATTGTTATATATATATACTGATGATTCAAGTTTCATTCTATTCCATCTTGGAGTAGGTCCCAAATTTCATCAAGCTGTTCAATTTCTAATCAAAAGTAAATTCATTTGTTACAAGGGAGATAATTACAGAACAGTAGGCCAAAGAGTTATGGTTATGATGTGCACAAGTCAAACATGTTCCCCAGAGACTGTAGGCTTGGGCCCAATCAGCCCAAACTTCCTCTTGGGCTCTCAGAAGTGACACCAGAAGTGGTTTTTACCCAGGCAACAGTCTTGAGGGTGATTCATATAGGTAAATAACTGTCTTTAGCAGTTAATTAAATAGACAGAAGATAATTGTTAGTTTCAGTGTAAGATCGTAATATAATAACCGAAAGTCTGTATTTCCAGGGTGAAATATATTGTGATATTTCATTGAAAAATAAAAATTCTTATTATTATTTGCCTTAAAGTGATTCAGAAAATTGTGCCAAATTGTATGTGAATGTAACATAATTTCGGAAATGACATCATTGAATATGTGTGCCCTGTGCACATTCACTTTTGATTGGGAATTGGGAGTAGGCTAAAATTTCAAAGCAGTTAAAATATCAAACGTTATTTCACTCTTCACACAGTGAAATATCATTTTTATTTCACTGATAAAAAAATTCTATAAACCATCGAAAGCATAAAATAAATTAGTATAACCTAAGCGCTACACAAGCTTAATTGGTAAAGTGCAATCATCTATCTAAGGTGCTCTTCTATAATATATCATATTTATAATATACATGTATATGTTAATTACTTAATGATATGTCTAATATTAAACAGATATTGGGTCAATTTTTCAGAACATTTTTTTTTAGTTAACAACGTTGTTAACGGCACTTTTGTTAACTTTCAAATCTTTATTGGTCTGGAAGTTTGATGGACACACAAGTATCTGTATCCATACAACAATTCAGCTGTACTTATTTTATTTAAATATACAAGCACATCATAAAATAGCCCAGTTTAGAAGATATCGTTAATCATGTCGTTAACTTTACAATGTTCTGAACAATTAGCCCATTGTTTACTTTTCTAATAAAGGAACACTTTGTCAGAGTTTGACAACATGCACTATTTCATCTAAAGCCAAAGTTAGGTTAATTGAAATATTTGAATGGTTTGACTATTTTAAGTCATGTTATTTCGTGTGTGATTCTTTAAAATTAAATACCCCGTCGTTCACACTATTGAAATATATCAATTAACCTAACTTTGGCTTTAGATTAATGACGCAGATTTGAATATAACATTTGTTTGGAAATCACTATTACTTGGTGAAAATATAAATTGATGCACAAAAGAAAACACATTAATTTTAATGCGTTATCATGTTTAACTCATTTGAATTTTGTAATCAAAACAAAAAAAGCTCATCATTTGTGTACATAGATAAAAAAATAGCCTTTATAAATGGGGTTTTAACTAATAGCCAAGTGGCCACAAATTCCCAGTTAAAAAAAGCGTCAAAAAATATCTCATTGCATGCTGGGATGTTTTCAACGTATCACATGACCCTAAATTCAACAAGCAAAGCGTGTGTCATATTTCAAGGCATGCAATGTGATATTTTAGCAGTTTTTTAAACAGTTTTTATTAATAATTACACACATTTAAGTACATGAATAACATTTTGAAGTTATGTCAATGAAATGTCTTTGAATGTATAGAGGATAATTGTTTGTTTCAGTGTAAGATCGTAATAGTTATATTGACTTATGGTGTTCACGAGGTGAAATATATTGCAATCTCACACTGAACCAAAAAAAAACAAAACTTTTTATTATATGCCTAAAAAGGACATTTTATGACAGTTTATTGTTGATTTTTAGAAAAGCGCACCAAATTGTATGCAAATGTAATTCATTTCTATGTACCAGCCCTGTGCGCGCTGACGTTCGATTTACATCATTTGGTATTTAGAGCAGCCTAAAATTTCAAAACAGTGAAAATATCAAAATGTTATTTCACAGTTGGTTACTTAATACTAGTGTATTGTGAAATATCATTTTTATTTTACTGAACTATCTCTATAAACCACATAGTCATATAATAAAATGTTTGTCTTAAAGTATTTCTATTGTTCATCTTTAAAGAAGCCGACATTATAAATGCCCCTGAAATGTACAAATCCCTTGCTACCCAACAGAAGCTAAAATTAAGCACAACAGTTACAGTTCTTACTGATCGGCCAAAGATTATTTTTAGATTCTCATCGACGGTCACTCAGTCATAACCCCTATGCCAAAACTTTTATTTTCTTTATAAAAAAATTCAGCCTACTGAAAAATTGGTCAAAAATTTGGAAAAAAGGCACCAATATTATTATGTACCACATAATGCTTCATTAGAAAAATAAATTCTGCCTATTAAATTTGAAATGAAAATCTAAAAATCTCTTTTCTCTGGCATAAACATATTACATATACAGAATGTGAAATGAAAGGTACAACAAGCATGATCACTGAGGCATTTTTCAGCTGTTTTTAGCAGTTAGCTGTAACCCATTATAATAATGCAAAATTTTAATAATCTTTTTCAAATGAACGAATCTTTGAAAATCAAGAGTGCTGTGGAGCAAAAACAACGCTTGTCTGCTGTTGTTTTTCAGTCGAACAATGCCCATTTATAAGTTTACCGTACTTTTCTGGTAATTTTCCAAAATTTTTAACATTTGGAGACATGATTTCCAATAACTCCAGGCCAGCTTCCAAACATTATTTAGCTAGAGTTCTCAATAAGTTTTTGTTGAACTGTCTGAAATAGTAAACTCACCAGCTTCTACTTATTCTTAGTACTTAAAATTCACTTACTTTTTCCCAAATTTGAACCGACCCAATTGTTATTTGAATCACCCATTTAAGCCGGCAGCTGGACCTGGTTCTTATCGAAAACACCACATAGCCCCAAAAAAGCCTCAGTGGTAACAGAATACATTTTAACAAACCTATCATATTAAGTTCTTGTCCATTTTAATACTGAAAGAAAGAAATAAAAAACATGGTTATGTTGTTGTAGACATGCTATATCAAAGAGGAAAACGTTGCTTTGCATCAACAATGACATAAATTTGTGCATTCATTAGAGAAGTGGTGCCCTCACAAATGTTCCTCATACTTTATGGCCAAGTTTTGTGAGATTGGATTTCCTTCTACATCTATAAACGAAACATATTTACAAGTTTCAAAACACTTGAGAGGCCCTGTTAAAATCTATTTATAGATTTACCTGTTTGAAAGTCATCGGAAATAAGCTATGGCCATTGATCGATGAAAAGATATCTGGATAAATTGATTATGAGGGCCTCAAATATTGGAATCAGTGAGTGGTGAAATATGGCAAATCCATGACAGTGCTCCAGCAAGGATTTGAAAAGGGTAGGGTGCTAGGTCAGAAAAGGCACTTTTGATTTGCATTGAATGAGCCTTACCATATTTTGGGGCACTTGCATGGGACAATGTTCAATTCTGATTATTCATATTGTGTATGTGTGGAAACTTAACTTTCAATACTAATAGTTTGTTATGAATACCTTAGCTGTTATATTCATTTTACTTATTTTATTGAATGTCAAAATTATGTATACATATTTATCATTTTAATGTTAATTTCTTTAAATTGACTCTGTCAAGCAAAAAGGTACAGCAGGGTGTAGTTAAAAGGGAGCAGGGTGCAGGAAAAGGGGCAGAGGGTGCCCAACCATGATATTAAGGCCTGACTGGAGCACTTCATGACACTGTCCTTGCTCCATGTTAACAACAACATTGTGGTTTGCTTTTAAGGTAAAGACTCAAATTCCCAAATTAGTAAATGCACAAACTTTGTCAATGGATACAAAACATTGGATGAATGGATGTGAAGAGTCAGATGATAAAAACGTGCGTATAATAATACATGTGCAAGCAGCTCTTATTAATCAGAAAACGTAACAGAAAATGATGTTCTAAATTGTAAAATACTGCCAAATCATCGAATGGCAACTGGCAACAAATATTGATGTAAAGTTAGTTGACAGTAATGGTAAACCTAAGTGTATCATCAATAGTCATCGATATTTTGATGTTGGTTATATAAACTGACCAATAAAATCTGCCAAGTACATGTACAGTAAAATGTTCATTTAAAAGCCTCAGGGATTTCACATTTCCGCAAATGTATTACCTGAACATTCATTTTCCCTTATGGTGTTACAGCCTTTCATATTAATTGAGCTTTTGTTAACAGAGTTGTCATCTTTCAATGTAAGAACCTTTGACATTGTTTCTTCAAGATTTACAAGCATGTCATGATATTTTTCTGATGAATCCAGTTCCATTTCAATACTTGAATAAACAGATTCTTTGTCTAACATAGCAGCATCTTTCTTAACTTCACTTTTATCCAGACTACATTCTTGTTCCATAATAACATCAGCACAATCAATGTTCTCAAGATCAGTAACACCAGATGCTTCAACATGTTCATCTTCTGCTCTTTCTATATTTTCTATCTCATAGCCATTATCTTGACCATCTTTTGATTCAGATTCAACTTCTTTTAATGCATCTGTAATTTCTATTTTATCATCATTATCAGGACCCCCTTTTGGTCTTTCTGTTTTGCTCCTTACATCAAATTCCACCCCAATTTCTTCTAATGCATCTTCTATTTCTATCTCATTACCATTATCAGGAACACCTTTTGGTTTTACATTTCCACTGATAACATCAAATTCAACTTCAATTTCATCAAATTCATCTTCTCTTTCTATTTCATTGCCATTATCTGGACCACCATGATCAAGTTCCTTCTGATTGCCATCATCAAATTCAGAGTTCATATTTGTTGATTGGTGTGCAGTCCATTTTATAGACAAAGAGGCAGCCTGTTCAGCTAGCAAGTTTCTCATTGGAGACTTGTTCTTAATCTTCTCCATGACTCTTTCCTGCAATTGTTGAATACTTGGTAACGGTATGCCACTTTGATTTTCTGTGTCAACATTACCTCCACAACCAGCATCTTCTCTGCCAAAACCTTCACAATTTTTAACATCTTTACCATCCAATTTAACTGATGTGTCATTTTCAGGTTCTAAAAAGCAAGCAGAACTTGAATTTGTTTTTGACATTTTCTCAGATAGACAAACATTGTCAATCCCATGACTTACATCTGAAACATTTTTTACAAGAATCTTGTCTTCTTTTCGTTGATTGTTATGCAATGGGTTCCCTTCTAGATTATCAAGTTTATGGTTAGAAGCATTGTGGGTGCTATCACAAGATAATGGTTCTTCTTCATTTTCAGTTAAACCATGTTTTCCACTAGTCTCTTTAAGTGTTGCAAATAGATTTAAGACAGGTTCTTTATCTTCCTTAGCTACATTAGGTTCTTGCTCTGTTATTGCATTGACTTCTGTTGTTTCTTCTGTAACTGAACTCTGTTCTTCATTGTCTAGTGTAATACTAACAGTTACACTCGATTCTTTTTCAACAGAGTGCTTATTTATTTCAACTTTTTCTTTAGAGTTCATCTTCACCGGACCTGTTGAACTCTTCTTTGTTGAAACATCTGATGTAGAAGGATTATATTTTGGTGAAAAAGTTTTCACTGAGGTTAAATTCCTATGGTTTTGTGCAGTAAACGCTTTTTTGCCTCTACCACTGCTAGAGTTATACTGTCTTCCACTAAATGAGCTTGGTACAATTCTTCCTCTGTTGTTGTAGCCTCGAGATTTTGACATTCCACCCAATTGATTGAAATTCTGCAGTCCATGAGATCGTTGGGCATTATTTCTTCCACCACCATAAGGTCGATCATATGCATGATGTCCTGGACTTTTTCCTGGCAATAACTGATTTAATGGCTGATATCTTTCTTCTGGCAATGACTGATCATAGGGCCGATATCTTTGAGTTTCTTCTGGCAATGGCTGATCATAGGGCTGATATCTTTGAGTTTCTTCTGGCAATGGCTGATCATAGGGCTGATATCCTGGAGTTTCTTCTAGCAATGGCTGATCATAGAGCCGATATCCTGGTGTTTCTTCTGGCAATGGCTGGTCATAGGGCTGATATCTTTGAGTTTCTTCTGGCAATGGCTGATCATAGGGCTGATATCTTTGAGTTTCATCTGGCAATGATGTATCATATGGCTGATATCCTGGAGTCTCTCCTGACAATGACTTATCATATGCCCGATATCCTGGAGTTTCTCCTGGCAATAACTGATCATATGCCCGATATCCTGAAGTTTCTTCTGGCAATGACTGATCATATTGCTGATATCCCCGAGTTTCTTCTGGCCATAATTGATCATAAGCCCGATATCCTGGAGTTTCTTCTGGCAATGACTGATCATAAGCCTGATATCCTGGAGTTTCTTTTGGCAATGACTGATCGTATGGCTGATATCTGTTAGTTTCTTCTTGCAATGACTGATCATATGGCCGATATCCTGGAGTATCTTCTGGCAAATAGTCAACATTATCAGATTGTGCATTGTTGTAATAATGTCCACTGGGATTAAAATGTGGTCCTCGCTGTTCATGCACATGAATTAACCTAGTCTGCATTGAGGGGTTAATACCAGTTTCCCTACCCATCTCCCAATCTTCATACCTCTGACCTGTCTGGACCGTTGGTAGGGACCCTCCATACGCTGGCTGGGTATATCTCGGCCTATGACCATTGTACCAGTCACCCATATTCTGATTAATTGGAGGAAACACACTTAATAAAGGCATCATATAGCTTATTCAAAGGGTTAATGGCAAACAGTTCTGAGTGAAATTATATATAGAATCACATAGAACTTGTTCAATGACACCCCTTTAATTGTTCTGGATAGAATTAACTTTGATCTGAACAAAATCAATGGTCAGAGAAAACTGGTACAAGATTGAAGATATATATGTATATATAGTAGGTCATGCAAAGGCACAGCATTCTTGTAAAATTATGAAAAATCATTTTAACAGAATTGAGTCAAATCTTTTATTATCATAAAGAAGTGAACTCATTGAATTTAGAACCAATAATACAACAAACAATGCATTTTAAGTATGATATATGTTAAATCAAATCAAATGAATCTAGAACAATATTTTATAGATATTTCACAATATTTCATTTTTTGAATGATTTACAGTCAAACCTGTAATAAGTGGCCACCTTTGCGAAAAGGTCAAAGTAGCTGCTTAAGACAGGTGGCCATGCACTTAATCTAGGTGGGAAATTTCTGCCACTTAAGCTTCGTTTAAACAGGGGTCTATTATAATATATATATCTTAAATAACAAATGACTGGCACACAAATTACAATGTATAATGTCGCCTTATCATATTTATTGTTGTTAAGGTCAAACTTGACATCTAAAGATGTTAAAATACAAATGTAATTTAATTTACTTTATTCCAAAATTATAAATTATATAATACAAGAAGTACATGTTCATATATGTACATTACAATAACAAAAGTAAAAAAATTCAAAATCAAGGCATAGAAAATATAAATGTATAGCAAATAACACAATTTGCAATTGACTTGAATAACTAATGACAAAAACAAAAATCCGTATACACAATTGTACATCAAAAAGTTCACTTTTTAAAAAAAAATCATCATTTTTATTTTCTTCACACCAGTGTCTTATCAAAATTGCGAAAATAAATCCTGACGTGTCAACATTATCCTGCCTTCTAATAATTCATAAACTCAACAGGTTCTGTCAGAGTCAAACACTAGCGATTTGTCTTGCTGTTACCCATTATAAAAAAATAAAATCACACACAATGCATATAGTAAATGTATGTTCACAAAAATAGAAATCTGTGCACTTTGTCAAAATTACAACTTGTTTTGTCACTTAAAGGGAAACTGTAAATCCATAATAACTGGTGTTCTTTGTTTGTTTTTGAACATTAGCTTTGTAATTAATAATGCATATTCATGTATCTTTTCACTAATTGAGTTATTTTTTATCAAAACACTTGTCAATGTGTTAAAAACGTAATTCCTCGGTAAGTAAACACATGGGGCTATCTTGTGATGTAATACACAATTTAATTGGATGACACAAATGTCCGAGCCCAACATATCTTTTCCATATAGACTTCTTTTTAATTACAGCTGTGTATTGGAAAACACACTATCTAATTGATTATCACATCTTGATAATAAAATAGTGGAAGTGTCAGAGACAGGGGATTAGTGGCTGTTAATTAGTGCCAAAATGGCCTTACTGGATCATAGGTTAGTGACCTTGGATGCGTTAGTCAGTTAGCGGCTTAATGTATATATTTATATAGTAAAAACGTACAGAAGAAATTTGGAGTGGCCAGGTAACACAGGTGGCCACTTAATACAGGTGGCCATCCAACCACGTTTGACTGTAGTATCATATTAATTGTTAGAAAAATGAGAAATATCTATAACATATCTTTAGGGGTGCTCAATTCAACAATTATTCCGAATCATTGTAGTCAAACTGAAAATATAGCACACACATAGCAGTCATACTAAGAGCTATATTAGTATGGTACTCACGGAGCCAATACTTGGCCCCATTCCAAATGCCATTAAAATCTATGTTTGTAACTTTTGCAAATTAAATCCCAAGCTCCCAACCTCAAGCACCAAGTATCAAGTTATAGAGCAGAAGACAACTTGTTTCATTTTTTTCTTTACATTTTTGGGTTGGTAGGTTTTTGGACTGTCAGAATCTTATTCCGTTTTGACCAATGGAGCACCCCATGGATAAACTGAACAAATTGAGAATAAGGACACATACTAATATGTATTGATTAACTAACAGGTCTAGGATAATCAGATTTTTGCAGATTTTTCATGATGATTCATTTTGTGAACAGTCTAAACAAATTGCTAACATAACATCACTGGATTCGAAAATTGGCTTGTCTACTTCCATTTATGCTTGCACACTCATAATGGACATGTTATAATCATAACGCTTCTGCATTGACACTGGTTGATTTGAACATTTCAGTAATAAATATGCATATCCCATAGCATGGGTGTATGTTTTTTTAAATGACAATTGAATGACACCAGCTTCCAAGTGAACTTTGCTATGACAATATTGGAGTAAAAAGATAAATAGAATTCACCAGTTTTGAGGAAGAGCAGCTTTATAGTTGCTCTCACAAAGTTGCATCCATACTTAAGTCAAAACCTTGAACCAGCTCTGTATAAAACCATTACTTTAACTGAGTGCCTTCTAGTTTGATGATGTCTGCATGAATGTGATTATTCAAGACCAAATAAAAAAGTCGCGAAAATATATGACATTTGCGGAAATCAACTATTTGACAAAATGTACGTTTAACCTCAATGGCAGTAAGATCATATTAAGATTTACTTATTTTTTCACACGAAATGCTTCATGTTGAAAATGTTTTGAAAGAGAGAAATACTGTCAAAATCTTACTAAAATAGTGTGTCGACTTTTCTTGGCAAAAGCTTCTGTTACATGTATAAACCCTAGTGGTTAATAAGTTAATACTTCCGCGTGCAACATATTATTTTGATTTTTTTAAATTCCAGTGCTACTTGAAGAAAATTAGTCCAATAAATGGTAATTATGCTTTGAAATGATAGAATAATTTAGACATTTCTTCTTTTGTAAAGTAGGGTGTAGTCTTTTAAAAAGTGAAGACGTACGGTACATAGAGATACCGGATTCCCCTAACTACTGGAATTCAATGGAATCCACTAAATTCTACAATTGTAGAACCAATGACCCTTGGTAAAAAGCTCGTCAACGAAAAAGGGCGGTCATGAGAGAACGACTTTATATATCATCATCATCATCATCATCATCATCATCATCATCATCATCATCATCATCATCATCACCACCATCTTCATCTTCATCATCAGCAGCAGCAGCAGCATCGCACGCAGCAGTTGGAAAAGCTTTGCACAATTAAAACATTCAATGTTAATTAACTCTTTGGTTAAAAATATATTATTAAAAACAGACAGAGAGAATTTAAATGCCCCCCCCCCCACTGTATACATGTGTAGGTTTTCATATAAAATAAAGACTAAGGTGAAAGAGTGTATGCCCAGACGGGGGTCGAATCCAGTACCTTTACACCACAATAGACATCACAACTGCATCGAATACGCCGTGGCTCGAAGGCATGCAAGGCTGTTGGGAATGTCCTATACGCTAAAAAGAACCATTTTCCGACCTTTATTTCATCTATTTGGTATACATGTATTAAAACAATTATATTAATTGTAGCAAATCTTATTTGAAAGTTAGAGGGCATCTTTAAACGGTGTTGAAAGAAAGGCTTGAACACAACTACATTGTATATCAGGGGTATACGAGCAGCTTTAATATCACCTTTCGAAAAGCAAATATGTTTTCATTTGCAACCCAAGGCTACATATTTTACATGAGTATAGCCATTTAAAAAAAGCAGCAAAAAAACAACAACAACTGATACGTAACACGCATTTCGAGTGATTTCTAAACAGGTATTAATTTATAACGCCACAAAAATGTTGACTGTATTTAAATGTATCTTATGAACTAAAACAAACAGACTGTGTCAATTACAAAGTATGCGCAGTCAAATTTAACAAAACTGATAAAGTCTGACGGATACGTTGGTTACAGACACAGACACAGATACGTTACAGAGGCAATAAAATAGAGCTTCTTTTCGTGTATTTACGTCTATATGCACATGGAAGTGTGTCTTCTAGGCTGTTGTTAACATTTGCCTGTGTGTGCTATGTATTGTAATCTTCAAAAGCTCGAGACTCTATTTGTGTTGTAAACCAATTGCAACATATAAAATTGGACGTTTTGGTCTGTTTTTAACTTTTTATTGATTCCAAGTGTCATCATTTTATGTGTTCTCTACGATGTGTATCTCATTTTCAGTCACCATACAAGAAACAAGAATCTTTTTTCAAGGTCGGATAACAAGAAAACTAGCCCAATTTCCCGACATCATGTCTTGGAGGAAACCACTGAGTGACTATAACTCCGTGTCATTAATGAAAAGCTTGATGGGGGATGTAAAATTGTGTTCATTGATAAATACATTGGTGAAGACCCAGTGCACACACTAGAATATACAATGAATTATGTTTTAATAGATGGCAGTAGTGAGTAATGAGAAATAGACACTCGAATTGCTGAAATATCATATATATCTAAAGAACAACGAAATAAAACGTAACAAGAAAATATTATTGTAACGTTATTCTTTAAAAAAGGTTTATAAAAAAAATAATGTAAGGTACTTTAAAGGGACTCGCTATTTTTTTTGGAGCAAAATTTAGTTTTTCTGGTTATGCATCTGGGAACACTTTTTGATAACATCACATGATAATGTCAATCAACCAATCACGCAACAACGAATTGCTCATAGCAGTTATTAACGCCAATACAAATTGTGGTCTTCAAAGACGATACTTATGAAAATATCATAATTTGCTGAAAGGTTCTAGCTTTTGGTATTTAGATTTAACACTCCTTATAATTTGCCAATTTTCGTCTTACTAAAAGTGCATTTTACAAAAACATGAGCGAGTCACTTTAAAGTGACTTTTTTGGGTCAAAAAATAATTTTCCCGAACATGCATCTGAAAACTTTTAGATTAATAATTATTTTATTCTTTGGTACTGAAATTGCAGAAAAAAATACAATGGAAGTATAAAAGAAATTCTGATCTTTGCGGGGAGCGAATCCACGCCGGGTTTGGTCAAGAAAAAACCTACATCTTTACCACTCGGCCACACCTACGCACTCATAACTTGGTAGTTTGTAAGCTTATCTATACTCGCACTCGGGCCTTGCACATCCGATAATATTGTAAGTCAATTTATGTTATTGGAGCATAGTGCACATACCTAATGTAATCCTGGTTAGAGCTACCAGTTCTTAAGCGTGCACCAGTATACAGCACTGCCACAGGGGACCCCCGTTTAACATTCCCGGGAGACGATTAGTATTTTTAGTGGTACGGTGGGGAATCGAACCGGCGACCCCTGGATTGACAGTCGAGTGTGTTACCACTAGACCACGGATCTGCCACAATATATATATAAATTGATGGCTATTTTAACGCTTTTTAAATACATTCGAAGCATCACGTGGTAATGTAAATCGACCAATCCCGCTACATTGCGTTAGAAACAGTATACAAAATCGTTGACTTCAAAGACAATATTTAAGCGTACATTTGTGGAAGGGTTCCAGCCGTCAGTATCTTAGTTTTAACACTCCCGACGATTTGACACACTTCATTTCGTAAGGGGAATAAAAACAAAATCCGGAAAAGTACAGCTTACAAACCATGAGCGAGTCCCTTTAAACAAAAAAGAACAACAGAGTTTGATTTAAGAATCAGACTGATAAATACTCATGATAATATCGTTCAACATTCATACCTGGCTACCGGAATCCTTTTCACTTTAAATATATGGATATATCGACTATATAACGTTAGGTGAATTAGTTATTAAAGCATTGAAAAACACCGCAAACAATCATTAAAATTTAAATTAATAGGTATTTATCAGGATTCCGGTAGATTTCGCTGAAATCGTAAACTTGGATAATCCGGTAATTTTTGGTATTCCGGTCAATAGAGGAATTCAGTAATTCTATGCACTCAAAAGATGGCGGTGAAAGTGACAGGAACAATTCTTGCCTCTCTCCTTTATGACAATTCATCTTCGTTCGGCAATCAGGTACAGACATATGAACACATTTTGCGAATATAATAAATGTGTTGTCACGAAAACCAATTTCATCGCTTTCAACAGTCTTTTAATTTACGATTAACTATTTTTTAAAGAGTCGGAAGTTTCATTTAATTGAAGTAACAAGTGCACATTAATTTGTTATGAAACTTAAAACACTTCTGGGTCAGGTTACCCGACCTATCGTACGAAGTAGGCGCCAGCATCCAATATAAGTATGTCAAAAATTCGAAAAGCCTGTTTCTGAAGACCTTTTTGTGTTTATTACTCATTTGACGATTTTTGTTTTGGCGACTCTACGCGTCCATATCCCACTTGTTGTTTTCCTAGCCAAGAATGACAGATCCCAGCACTTATTATTTTAAGTTGAATGATAACGGGCACCTGGTAGATGGTTAATAAATGGCGATGCTTTGTTGACAGATCGATCTGAATTTGTCATAAGTGTAATAACAGAAAGGTATTGGCTAAAAATAACTTTTGTTTTTTATTTAACAATGCCGTGTTAAATATTGTGGAGTTACATTTTGGAGTTACAGTAGAAGAATATATTTTACATTGGTATGAAACAGTCGACTAGTGGCATTTAGGGAACAAAATGAATATCCAAATGTTAAAAAAAGTTCCCTATACGCGCATTATTGTGGCTACCATTGCTAATTATGCATCAGTCAATTGTAACCACGGCCCCCCAAGGTCCTGGGAAATGGACCGTGTTTTTACCATCCCGGTGGCTCTGCAGTGCCAGGGGATATGGTGGTTTTGTATTCACGCCAAATACAGCGGAGAATGTGCCTTACTTAGGGTCCTTGGGGTGCGGGGGCATTTGGCGGGGATTTTACCATCAGTTCGTTCCAACAGGGCGGGGGTTTACCCGGGCTTGGCTAGTTTTGAGAAATATACTTGTCAACTTCCTTGAATGTAAGCCCTGTTTAAATATATTTTCTATTTTTTGCAAATCAATTAGAAAAAAAAACAAACTAGCAAATATTTACTTGCCTTTTAATTGATAAATAATTATAATGACATAAAAAACATTGTGTATTTTAGTTAAACCATGCAAAATGGGGCAAAACAAAAAGTAATGGGGGGAAAACTACCTCCCAAATTATATTAATATACAGAATGTTGTTGATAACTATGTTGTTTTTACTTACAGGTTGGGCTACTCCTTGGTGAAGTGGTTCGTGAAGTGAAGGACACCATCAGTGATTCACAGATAAACAATGTGGAAGTGGAAACAAAGATATGTAAGCCATGATTTGGGTTTCAAGCTATTCACTTTGGTGTAATGTTTTACATAGAGAATACTAGTATGAATGTAAACTGTTAACATTCTCATTTAATTTATATCATTAATGTTATTTGCTAGCTGTCTTTCTAATGATGTTTTCTCCAACGTAAGTTCTTCCTTAAAAGTCAAAAACTAGGTCAAATCTTATAGAGAAAAAATACCTCATCATTTATTGAAGATTTTTAATAGAATTTACATAAATCTTGTCTACATTTAAATTCATTTGCTTTTCTGCAAACAGTTAAACACAAACCCCAATGCAGAATTTTATCAACATCTTTATCCAGTATTCATGACTTTAGGTCAGAATATTTTAATCCAAGAATTTTTATGCCCCCGAAGGTGGGCATATTAAAATCGCACCGTCCGTCCTTCCGTCCGTCCGTGTGTCCGGCTCAATAACTCGTGTCCGGGCTGTAACTTTCCCTTGTATGGACAGATTTTAAAATAACTTGCCACATGTGTCCCACATACCAAGACAACGTGTCGCGTGCTAGACCCGTGCCCCTACCTCAAAGGTCAAGGTCACACTTAGTGTTTATTCACAATGGAGTGCTGCATATAGGACAAAGAGTATAGGTTGTCGTGTCCGGGCTGTAACTTTTCCTTGTATAGACAGATTTTAAAATAACTTCCCACATGTGTTCCACATACCAAGACGACGTGTCGCGTGCAAGACACGTGCCCCTACCTCAAAGGTCAAGGTCACACTTAGTCCTTATTCACAATGGAGTGCTGCATATAGGACATAGAGTATAGGTTGTCGTGTCCGGGCTGTAACTTTCCCTTGTATGGACAGATTTTAAAATAACTTGCCACATGTGTTCCACATACCAAGACAACATGTCGCATGCAAGACCCGTGCCCCTACCTCAAAGGTCAAGGTCACACTTAGTGTTTATTCACAATTGAGTGCTGCATATCAGGACATAGAGTATAGGTTGTTGTGTCCGGGCTGTAACTTTCCCATGTATGGACAGATTTTAAAATAACTTGCCACATGTGTTCCACATACCAAAACAACGTGTTGCGTTAACGACCCGTGTCCCTACCTCTAAGGTCAAGGTCACACTTGGTGTTTATTCACAATGGAGTGTTGCATATCAGGACATAGAGTATAGGTTGTCGTGTCCGAGCTGTAACTTTCCCTTGTATGGACAGATTTTAAAATAACTTGCCACATGTGTTCCACATACCAAGATGACGTGTCACGTGCAAGACCCGTGTCCCTACCTCTAAGGTCAAGGTCACACTTAGGTGTTTATTCACAACAGAGTGCTGCATATAAGGACATAGAGTATAAGTTGTCGTGTCCGGGCTGTAACTTTCCCTTGTATGGACAGATTTTAAAATAACTTGCCACATGTGTTCCACATACCAAGACGACGTGTCGCATGACAGACCCGTGTCCCTATCTCAAAGGTCAAGGTCTCACTTGGGTGTTTATTCACAATGGAATGCTGCATATATAAGGACATAACAGTGTCGGTTGTCAACTATGGGTGGTATTTTTTTATGTTTAGAGGCAATTTAAAATAACTTGCCATATGTATTTGACATGTAAAGGCAAGATCAACTTTTCATGTACTGACCTTGTTCATAGGTCAATGTCACAATCAGGGGCATTCGTCACATACTGTGACAGCTCTTGTTTGCCTCTAGTCCTGCTCCAAACTAAACAATAATTTTTATTTACTGCCCACTTACCACATGATTGCCATATTAGATCATTTATGTCTTTTAGTAAGCTAAACATTTCAAACATTTGCAGATGTTTATGAGAGTGTTGCCTGGCCCAATGACCTGATTTTCCATGACAGACGAGGGCAGGTTGACATGGATGAGATTACCAAACTGCTTGGGGACAAGACACGGGTAATATTTAACTCCTTAACTCAAAGCGCTCTCACTTCTTAGACTCACATATTTGCTTTGGGACTCTTAGATTTGAGATATTTTATATTTGATTTTAACAATGAATAATGCTTTCTCATTATTCTTACATTTGCCTTTTGAATTCAAACTTTTGAGGTTCGAGTGGAAACCTTGCATGATTTTTAGCTCGACTATTTGAAGAATAAGGTGAGCTATACTACTCACCCAAGCGTCGGCCTTGGTTAAGGTTTTGCATGTAAGTAACTTTAAGTCATAATCTCAGTAAATACATCATATATTGCATTGAAACTTTAGATATGCATTCCCAAATATCTAACCAACTAAAATAATGAAGTTAGATAACACTTATTTGAATTTAATGCAAATAATGGACCTTTATTATTTGACTTAGAAATTCTGGTTAAGGTTTTGCATGTAAGCACACATACAGGGTTCTCAAAATGAACCGGCCGCCGGCCTATAAAGTATTTGACCAGTTAAAACCAGAAATCGGCCGGTTAGAATTGTTGAAGAAACCATAAGGTCACATTTTTTTCTGACATATTTAATGCTGATTATTTAGTCTTTCTTCGGCGTATGTAAGAGTCTTCAGGTTCGAAATCGTATTGGTAAGAATTCTCCGTAATTCGCGCATGCGCAAGCACAGCTTCCTGTTAGAAGAAAAAACATTGCCGATGTCAAAAAAATAACATAGATGACTTTTTTCGGCCACAAACAGCCACCCATAAGTATGAATACCGTATTTCACCTTAGAGTTTGGACACCTTTAATTATTATTTTTTTGCTGTCCGCATCCATAGAAAGTTACCATTTTTAAATTTTAAACCTGCCTTTTTTCTTCCTGTTTGAATTTTACCACTTATTAAATTATCCGTAGTTATCAATTGTCATAAACTTATTTATTACGACTATACGTGTAAATCCTTCATCAAGTTAATTAAAATCCCATTAAACACCATTTTATACATGCATTGAAATGAATAAACACATTTTATCGGCCTCAGATCAAACAGTCATATTATGTGACGTCACATAACTCACAGTTATACCCACGAGGATTTCGTGGAGAGCATGGACATTGCTATGCAGGATTAATGCGTCAGAGTGGAGTTTTAGATTGTAACTTAAGTATTTCATTTCAAACTTTAATTCATCACATTAATTAGTAACCTATATCATTGAATGTGTTGACTTTTATTGATGTTTCAATAAGTATAACTGTACGATTATTGCTTCCTACAGTCTATATATTATAAAGTGTGGTACAAGTTTCAAAGTTTATTGGCAGATCGTTTTACAAAAATGTCATGTCTTTGTTTTCCTAATCCCTTGATTGCCCTTGTTGTTTCTTTAATCCTCCAATAAATATTTCACACTTCCTCTTTCTACAGGCAATAAATCGTTTAGGATAGGTCGTAACTAATTAACTTGTCACAGTGGTATATATGGTTTGGTAATCTAGTCAGGCATTGTAAAGATAAAAATCAATAATCTTCGTCTGTGAAACTTGGTAACTCTGAAAGTTATGATTGATGTCCTTTGGGTGACCGACAATTAGGTAGGCAAAATAAATTATTATTGAAAATAAATATGAGTGTCCGAACTACGGTGAATTACGGTAATTAAATACCATTGAGTAATCATCCATTTATTATAGACCTGTTGCATAAGTTAGCGTGATATTTCTCGTTTTAGTTAATATATTTGATCGATTCTTATTTTGATTTGTTTGCAGGAAACTTCAGGGAAAAAAATGGTTAAAAAATCGGTCTGAAATGAGTTCTTTTTTTCTATTTTCAATCCAAAACGGCTTAGTCAGTGATGATACAAACACTGACAGTGACTTGTCAAGGTCTTTCTCTGAATGTATGCTATGTATGACATTTCTGTATATTGTATGTGAACTTATGTACAAAACAGTATTTTTATCGACATTTTGCATTGTTGTTCACTTCAAAACTCCTAGAAAAACAGCACCCTAAATGGCTCAGATTGCAGGAAATTGCATTCTTGTTTTAAAAAAGGCCGGGGGGAGGGGGGGGGCATGACCTCATTTTGAGAACCCTGCACATAGGTTAATATCTCAGCAACTACTTGATGTATTGCATGAAGACTTTATACAATGGTACTCAACCACCCAACCTACTTGAATAACCAAATTAGATAACTGTATTTTGCAAATAATGGCCCTTTATTTCTGGTTAAAATTTTGCATGTAACAACCAAAACTTTTCAATCCTTACACTGAAAAGCGGCGGAATAGTCGAGCACGCTGTTTCTGTGATAGCTCTTGTTGTATATGAATTTGATCATTTATTGGATTAGACTATTTTATGTAATGCTTTTTATGGCCCGAAGGTTGACATATATAAATTGCACAATCCGTGCGTCCAGCTCAATTTCTCCACTCCAGTTTGTAGCTTTCTCTTGTTCTGTACATGAATGCCAGCCTTCTAGAAGCCTGTGTCCATGTTTATCCAAATGTCTCTTTCAGAACATTGTTGGGTGGTACAGTTTCCGTCGCAACTCAAGCCCAAAGCCATCGTTTCGTGAACGCCTGATTCATGCTAGCCTTGTAAAGTCGCTGAACAAAGAGGGCCCGCTGTTCACGTTCTTGCTCTGCTCGGAAAAGACCAATAAACCAACACTATCCCTGCACAAACATGACCACTGCTTTCTGCACTGTGTTGCCAACAGGTATGATGTGTGTTATCATTTAGGTCTGTTACAAAAATATCTGTTTCTGTTTCTATTGGCTGGGACTATGTTTATTTCACAACTTAATTTAATTTTTTGGGTAGAAAATTCCTTTGATATAGTGTCTGTTTCCGTTGATTTTTTTTTTTGTAATATCTGAAAAAGAGTTTAAACATTTGCTAATGTTTATGTTACTGTAAAGCATCTCAACTAACAAAAACCTTAAAAAACTAGTTTTAAATCGCCAAGCTAATGTTTAATAAAAAAAATGATCATGGACTACATGTGTATCATAGTCTACTTTATTGATGTATATATGTATGATGTTATGTGTGGAAATAAACTTGTGTTCTGTTCTGTGATAGCCATTGGGCGCTTGTTCTCAGGGATGAGTTTGAATGCACAACTCACGTAAAACGCACTGAAACTGAGATCAGGAAGTAGGGTCATTTTCAATATCAAAGGACTATTTCCACTGCAAATCATACTTGCATCGATCTTACCTTGACTATTTACCATTTTGTTCTTGTGCAGTCATCAAAATTAGACTTTCGGATGAACAAGCCCGAATTCTTATACTTTTGCACGGAATCATATTTTTGAACAAGCCCTGCTATATAAATTTCAGAATTTGAGCAAGCCCGGAAGACATTTTACCAGTGCAGGGCTTGCGGGCTTGTGCTAATTTCGACCACTGCTTGCGTAGTTCTTTGTTTTCCTTGTCGGTAGTTAGTGCAGAATTTTTACATGATTACAACAGTCTCAAGTCCAAGTCTAAAAACAGACTCATAAAAGCACTTAATTTATTAAATTGAAAAGAAAAGTCTTTATTCTTTGATGTTATACAAAAATAAGTTAAAAAATGAAGTTTTGCAATTTTGAACTCAGACTTCAGACTGTTTGTAATCTTGGCCTCTGCTATGTCCCAGAAAGTGTTAAATGTTATCCGTCTTCCAGGCAAATTATCATCTTTGTCTGGTGAAATTAATGTTAGATGCTTTTGGCCGTGTGACCTTCTATTTCTCAATTGAATAATTTGATCAAATGTTGGGTAATGTTTAAAGTACATAACTTTAATCTATTACATCAAATTTATTCAGTTTAGAACAATTTGGCATGTTTCAATAAGAATGTGACATATTTATATTCTTTTTTTGCAGTGTGTTCAGAAAGCCCCCAGAGACGGTGATCAACCTTGGTGATACAACGCACACAGAGTACCGCCTGAACGCCAGTCACACCGTGTCACAAACACGGGGGACATACAGCAGTATTATTAGACATTATGAGTAAGTTCATTAAAGATTGGTTGCACTTTAAGTTCTCATTAAAGAGGAGCACAAAGACAGGTATTTATTAATATCTTTTGCAGAGATGTAATTTGTACTCAGAATGACAGATGTGCTATTTCAGTGGATCTAACAACTCCAGTGACCACCCAAAACATGTTTAAAAAATAAATTGGTTGCGTTTAGTTGTTACTTCATTTGTTGTTAGTATTTACACTCTTCATTTCCTTCAAATTTGAAGTTAGTAGAGTCCTCAAAAGAGCTGCTTTAAAATCCTATGTTGCTTTTGCAGCATACTGCCTCACCCCCTTTGACACAAATTAGCAGCCTAAAGGGCCCCACAAACCCATCGCTGAAATGGTTTCAGCCCTTGACCTGTACAATCATATCCCTGTTATGCCATTGAGACTCATTTTTTTTTAGAGTTAAGTTAGAACCATAGATCAGTATTACAAACTCCAATTGCCATCAAGAAGTGTTAAATCCTTACTGTATCTATTGATTGCAACATTCTCATTTCAGAAAGGATGGTTTTAATCCTGTGGATCAAGTGAACAAAATACAGACAATGAATGGTGCCATTACACAGAGACTAAACGTAATTTTATCAAAAATTAAATACAGGCTGCTAGATTTGAATTTCTGTTGGCCATTTTGATATTATACAAGTCATTTTAGCACGTGGCATTTCGTGCTGACTGAGGATCTGCACACAATATCTTAAAAGTGGCACTCATATTTAAAATCAATACATACACATTAGAGCTGCAATGATTCACTGAAAACTCGATTTGAATCGATTCTGATATCAAACATGTTCGATTATTTTCGATTAGATTCATGTTTGACTTATTGCTGCTATTTAACATTTAGTTGTATATTTTAAGGTTGTTTAATCATTGCAATTGACAGTGTTTCACCAAGAACAATTTTAATTAACAAAACTTCATGTTTACAAAGTTAAATAAAAAAAAAACCATCACACACTTAACACAGAAACTATCTGTTGATAAAATTTTAATAAATAACAAAACATGACATGGTTTTGTTATTCATTTAATTTTAATTAACTGATATTTTCTGTTATAAATGTGTGGTGTTTTTTCTGTACATGTCGAATTTGACAATTTGATGGACTTCACGTTCATACAACATTGATGAGGTGTTTCCTTTTTAAATGCTGAATGAGATTAGTTGAGCTGCCAGAATTTTGATAACTTACGTCATCGAAGTATATTTTAAATGTTGCTTTTTATATAAATCCCTTGCTGAGCCCGAAACATGCCAACTTTAGTATTTTAGAAGCATCATTTAAATGTGGGAACGCCATGTTACCAGGCTAGTAAGAATGACCCTCTATTACTGATTAGATGCCAGATTAACTATTAACCAATTGCACACCGCGTAACAAAAGTCGACATGTTTAGAATGCGGATACAATGGGCCATTTTGTTGCATGCATGCTTAATATGCAGATCATATCAAATTTTGAGGTTCCTGTATGGAATCGGCGAATTTTAATCTGGTTTTTCGATGCATCAGAGCGAATCTTTGCACCTCTATACACATATATATAACAGATATAAAATTTGAGTGATAAACCTTTAACTTCTTAATAAATATTGCATTTATGATTTACCCTTTTTATTTACCAGCACATACAACAATCCTTCCTTGAGAGTGAAAACATTCGCTGTGATCTTGAAAAGGAAGTTGAAGAGCTACGGGAAATGGCCATCATGAAGAAACTGGAATTGGAGCATCGCAACAGGCCAGTGGAAGCTGCTCGTGGAACAGGTGGGTGAATACATAGGATTTTTTCCTGAATCATTTAAAATGGATACATAGCACATACATATGCAACTCATGCAACAGATTATATGTGGTAGGATTTGTCTCCCTTATTTTGTTTAAAATTGGAGAATTAGTATGTACCAGGGGTAGTAACTCATGCAACAGGTGGGTGTATATGTAGGATTTGTCTCCCTTATTTTGTTTAAAATTGGAGAATTAGCATGTACCAGGGGTAGTAACTCATGTAACAGGTGGGTGTATATGTAGGATTTGTCTCCCTTATTTTGTTTAAAATTGGAGAATTAGCATGTACCAGGGGTAGTAACTCATGCAACAGGTGGTGTTTATGTAAGATTTGTCTCTCTTACTTTATTTAAAATTGGAGAATTAGCAAGAACCAGTAGTAACTCATGCAACAGGGGGTGTTTATGTAAGATTTGTCTCTCTTACTTTATTTAAAGTTTGTGAATTAGCACATACCAAGGAAACTCATGCAACAGGTGGGTTTATAAGTAGGAATGGTCTCCCTTTTTGTTTTAAACTTGGATAATTAGCACACCTCAGGGGGAGAAACTCATGGAACAGGTTGGTGTATATATAGAATATTTTCCCCTTGTTCTGTATAAGGAACACTGCCACAAGCTTGGGGCAGAAACTCATGGAATTGACTGCCATGAATATAAGGATTTGCCTCCCTGGATTTAAAGTGACTACCTAAAGAAACTTGACCCCAGACCAGAGGGAAAGTAATTCTTGGAATAGCTTGGTGGTGTCTTCAAATAGCCTCCTTTTCCTCAGTATATTACTTTGAAAACAATATAGATTTTAATAATAACTTTTTGCTTTATTTAACACTTAACTTTTTGTTTAAGGGTACTTACACAACCTTAATTCAGCAATTAATCTAGTATGAAACAAAAGAGAGTACTGTGAAATCATTAATGTTCGTGGGCATGAAATTTCGTGGTTTGCCGAAAAAAAACAATTTCGTGGGTACTTGAATTCGTGGATTTTCATATTTGAAAAAAAAAAAAATCGAAGATGCGATCGTCCTAGATCGTCTGCATAATATCCACGCACTGGCCCGTGATTTCCGTCTTCTACGTCACTCGGTTTATGACACTCGCTAATGTGGTACGACATGCCAATTAGTGCATATACCCATGTCACTTATCGATTTAATTGGGAATAAAGGTAATAAAAGAAGATGTACCCTGGTTATAAATACAGATAGGGGAAGCCATTGAATGCCAATTAAGAATTTTGCAAACTGTGAAAACACCGAAAAGGTGCGTATATTGTCACGTTCGGTGCTTAGTAACCTTCAATATACTAATAATCGATTAATTATTTTATTGAATAAAAAAATCGAGTATGGACACTCATCACGCACATCTTGTAAACTTGGAGATTTTCATTAACAGCACACGTTTAAACACGTGCTTATAACTGTCATTTGCTGCATAAAACACATTTAATTGATTTAGTTCATTATTTGTTAAAGGCAGATTTAATATATTAACAGAATAATGATCGTAAGTTATACAGTGAGACAGGTTTTAACACTGTATACTGCGACCTCTGTAAAGAATATACTAGAGTATGTACGTAACAAGGCAATTGAAAAAGTAAATAAATGGTTTACATTTCGTGGGATCTTGAATTCGTGGATCACCCAACCCACGAAAACCACGAACATTAATGCCCCACGAACATTAATGATTTCACAGTATCATAAAACAAATTCACAGACTTAATTTTTTTTTTTTTTTATGGTAACTGTTTATCATAAAGTAAAAAAAACCCATCAAAATGCTATGAAGTCATCAGTTGCATGAAGATATTTAAAGGTTTGTTTTAGAAATAATGAAATTATTCATTCCATTATATCAGGTTCATCAAAGACAATAAAGCAGCCATCGGTGGACGAGCTTCTTTGTATGGATGATTCAGACTCAGACGTGCCTTCACCGAGCCTTGTATCGGGTCACGACCTGATGCACGCAGTGTGTCCAGACACAGAAAATTACTATAATGTGCAATCGGACAAGAGAGATCACTCTCATATTTCCCAGCCTGAAAACAAGCCAGTCTCAAAGTTATCCACCCCTGTCATACATTTACGGTCAAGGTCATCGCCTGTGGATATCGTAACTAGTCAGAGTCAAGTGACTCGAACCAGGAGCCGATCAGGTGACAGTCACGATGCAAAGAAAACTGAGCAGTGTAAACAAGACGATGCGAATGAATTTGGCAATCAAAATTTTAGTAAATCTGTTGGCAAAATGCCAGCCGATCCTTTTGATTTTGTAAACAAAGAATTGAAAGCAAGTTCTAAATCAGTTGACAATCTTACTAGTAATAGATTTACTGGCCATTCAAAGGCAGGCAATCATCACACTACAGGAAGAATTGAAACTCGAACACATTCAACAAACAAACATGGTGCTTCAGCCAGGGAGGACGTGGTTAACCCTTTGTATGAAATGAAAAAGCAAGTGGAGGGAACCAGTGGTGTGAGTAAAAACTGTCGTAAGGAAGCAACCAGTCAGCATTTGAACAATGACTCGAACAAAGATTCGTCGCAAGACACCTACGATATGGATGTGTCGTCTTCGCCTGTGTATTAAGAGATTTAAATGTTGCCATTTTAATGTACATTTCACATGTTTCATTTTTTTTTTTATTATTGTTAAAAAACAACACGTTATGAAACAGTATTTAGTTGATAAGTATTAACCATTGTTATTTTGTTAATAATTTTTGTTCTGTTTAAGGTAATACATCCATCATTATTACAATAATTTTTCCTCTTTATTATTTTAGTTTAAGAAGTTTAAGTTTCATTTAAGTTTCATTTTAAGTCACAAAATGTTTGGTTTGAATATATTCCAAGTGTTCACAGAGAGTTTTGTTTACATAGAGATTGCGTTATATAAGAAACAAATTAATATAACTAATTGCTATATAGTCATAGTAAAATGTTGTTTTACAACCACTCTTTAAAGCTGCACTCAAACAGATATACCACTTTTACAACTTTTTTATTTTTTGTCTTAGAAAGGGCACACTTCTGCGTAGATATCTGCAAACTAATGATATAAGACTGCTTACAAAACATCAGATCAACATCAGATCATAATTTTTCATATTTCCGTTTGAAAATGAATGTTTTATTGCTTAAACCGTTATTAACGGTTTAAGTAAAATGCATAAAACATAAATTTTTGAAATTAAATATAAAAATCTGCAATCTAATTTTTTGTCACCAGTCTTATATCACTGGTTTCCATGGGTTTTCGCAAAAATTGGCTCGTTCCAAGACAAAAAAAACAACAAATGTCAAAATCTTCATTCTGTGAGAGTGCAGCTTTAATATATGAAATCATGATAGTAGCCTTATTATGGTGTTATTCTAAAATATAATTCATTTGAAATTAATATAATGGTTAATCAATATGAATTTAACCATGAAAATAATATCGATGTCAATATATCGAAAATGCTCTAACACATCTTTGCATCCTAATGATGGATGGCTAACCTTAACATAATTTTCAGAGTATTGGTGATTTTAAACAAAAAAAACTGGTCTAAATATTTGTTTTACTTACATACAATTCACATTATATTTTCAATTTCATCAGACAGACTTGTAAAAAGGTGATTTATATTATATATTGGCTATTTCATTATATTGTTGCCTGGAACAGTGTCTAAAACATCTTAAGTCATTTCTTAACCATGTTCCATATTTAGAGTGACACTCTTATTCAAAATCAATACATACACATGTACAACAAACATCAATTTTGACTGATAAACCTTTAACTACATACTAAATGATAATTTATGAAAACTATTAATTACTGATAACAAGATTGTAACTGTGTATTTAATATCAGAAAGTGCAAAAATGTTAAATAATTGGTGAATGGTAAACGATTTACAGTGGTCTTCTGTAGTCCCATAAGGTAGAAATACCTTGTTTTATGCTAATTTCTTTCAAATTCAACCCGGTATCTTTCATAAGAACACTTGTTTTCGACATTTTATATTAATCATTTTTGGAATTTTGAAGCAATGTTATTAATTGTGGTAAATCTTATCTGGGAGTAAGAGTGCATCTTTAAGTAATTGAAATATCTCACTGGTCATTTGATAAAATACTGGACAATCTCCGACATATACTAAACATTTGTTTTTGACTATTCAGAATTCCTTTAATTTGACAATAAAATATTAAAAAATAAATGATTAAGTTATGAAATGATTTGATATGTTTTATGAAAACTAAACCTATCCTTTATGATTGCTGTCAGGTAGTTTAAAGATCAGTTATTTGTTAAATATGTGTTCATGCATGTTTCATTGATGTTAAGTACAGAATTACATTTTACTTTCACTGTGTTAATCAGAGCTACAGGTGACTTTTTACTTAAAGTATATATTGTACGCCTGTACGTTATTTCATCAAGTACAATGTAGGGGTGAATGTTGAATCAATTTAACACACCTGACAGGGCTGACTTCCCTTTGTACAATACAAAAACATAACTTTCAGCAAGAGAAATCATTGCGTAGGAGTTGAAGTGAATGTACACTGTGTACTGGCCATCTTAGATGCAGTCAAAATTGTTGTTCTCGAAGCAGTCGTAAATTGATTGTAGTAATGGTACGCCCTTATAACAATTTGCATTTGTACTGCTACACACAGATGTTTGATATTATCTGGAAATTAGAACTTTTTAAAGCATATTTATGCCAATTACGACGCTTATCTGTAGCTCTGGCTTATGTGCCATCATTATTGTTACTGTATTTTTTAACTGCATCTTTGTAAGTTTTCAAGAACAGATAAGGACTGATAACTAATAATTATCATATGTTTCATATACTGCTGAGCCATGGTTAATACTCTTTATTTTCAAATAAGATTCTGAAGAAATGGGTCCTTTTCGATTTTGCAACTGACGAGTATGAATTTGGAAAAACAACATTTTTCTGTTGTAATACAATATATTTTAACACTTCAACATCATGAAACATTTCAGCCCATTTTGATTTTTGTATTTTTCTTGGTTATTGAACAAATAATATTTTTCCATTAGTACTGTAAAATATTTGTTTATTTATTACATTGTTTGAAAGTACCTGTTTTTTAGTTCGACTATATAAGAATATGATGAGCTATACTACTCACCCAAGCGTCAGCATCGGCATTGGCGTCACACCTTGGTTAAGGTTTTGCATGCAAGCAATAGGCCTTTATTATTTGACTTAGAAATTCTGGTTAAGGTTTTGTGTGCAAGCATACATAGGTTAATATCTCAGCAACTACTTGAGGTATTGCATTGAGACTTTATACAATGGTACTCAACCATCCGACCTATATAATTAACCAAGTTAGATAATTCTAGTTTGCATTTAATGCAAAAAATAGGCCTTTATTATTCGACTTAGAAATTCTGGTTAAGGTTTTGCGTGCAAGCACACATAGGTTAATATCTCAGCAACTACTTGAGGTATTGCATTGAGACTTGAAACAATGGTACTCAACCATCCATCCTACTTTATTAACCAAGTTAGATAACTCTAGGTTGCATTAAATTCAAATTATGGCCCCTTTTTTGACATAGAAGTTCTGGTTAAGGTTTTGCATGTAACTACTTTTAAGTCAATACCTCAGCGAATACATCATGTATTGCATTGAAACTTTACACACAGGCTCCCAACCATTTAACTTCTTCTTTAATCAAGTAAGATAACTCTATTTTTCATATTTTATAATTTTTGCCCCTTTATTATGCGACTTAGAAATTCTGGTTAAGGTCTTGCATGTTAGCACACATAGGATAATATCTTAGCAACTACTTGATGTTTTGCATTGAGACTTTATACAATGGTATTCAACCACCCAACGTAATTGAATAACCAAGTTAGATAACTGTATTTTGCAAATAATGACCCTTTATTATTAGACTTAAATTTTCCATGTAACCACATTTATGTTAATATCTCAGCACATCATGTATTGCATTGAAATCTAATCTAACAGTGATCCATGCATGTTTCGCCAAAACTTTTCAATCCTTACACTGAAAAGCAGCCAAATAGTTGAGCAAGCTGTCTCTGTGACAGCTCTTGTTATTATTATTGGTTGTCAAAGTTGAAAAGGTAATCAAAGGCCAAGTTACTCAAAGACAAATAACTAACTTGTCAAACATGAAAAAAGATGGCCAAAAGTGAAATTTTGATAGAAATAAGCTTACTTTTGATGAAGTATTCACAAATTCTTTGTATTATTTTCAAACAATAAATCATGATTAGTGGTGGAAATATTGTGATACATGGTGATACTTTTTTTTCCAACAACACTCAGCTTTTTGCCTGGAAATTGAATGAGCATTACATACAGGGATTGCTTTTCCTTTGATATTCATTACCTTCTGTATAACATTTATATCATTACACAACATATTTCCCTAGTACATGCATAAGTATTTTTATGTATTTATATTCTTTTGATTTTATGCTGCAGTGTAAATAGTTCAAACCTATCTTATAAATCAAGGAAATCCTTTTGCTATATTCAACATTTATAACTGCAGCACAGTCTCTTACATTTAATATACTCCAACTTTTATAGAAATTTGCTATCAGATGATGCAGTATAGTTTGTCAGATACAAATTACCATTTATGTTTAAAAAAAATGTTGTGTTCAGTATCGAAGATGGAGGCCATGGAATAAGTTTAACGTTAGTCAAGATCTGTTCACAGTTACACTGTATGTTTAGTAAGTTTTTTTGTACACTTTCTATGTTTTGTTATGCTTAAAACATGGTATTAAATCCTAATAATGTATAAATCTTAGTTATTTCTATGGCGTGAGGCTTCAAACATATGGATTGGTGTTTACAATGGATTAATAAAATTCAGTCAAAATTATATTGTATACAAAGCAGTATATGATAGATTGAAATTTAAGAATATGCTTAAGTGATCAATATACCTGTACTAAGTATTCTTGTGTTTTAAGTGAAAGTAGACCATTTTAAAAACTTAAGACAATCTATAAGCAAATGAGTATTAATTTAAGCAAGACTGTTGAAACCTCAAACAGTGTGTTATATTTATAGGAAAGAAAATAAAAAAAGAGAAAACTAGAAATTTCAAAATCAGAATGTAATAAAACTTCTGTCAAAATTCAATTAAAACATGGCCATGTTTCAAAAATCTAAAAACCCTTCTAACTCTATGCTCTTGTTTCAAATTCCATTTCGTGAAATATCAAGCATAGAATCATTGTAGAGTGTCTGGATCTGAGTCTGAACAGTTCCTCATTACTCTGTATTTAAGTGCAAAAAAATCCATTAGGAAGTAAACAATTTTTTGCCTCCAATACCCTTCTTGGTCATATTTTAACAAATCTAAAGACCCTTCTTCCTCGGTTATAAGCTGTTATACCTTTAATCACAACTTTAAGTCTGAATTACAGGCTGTAATAAGAATCAGACTTTTTGCGCTTAATACAAAAACAATATTAAATTGCTAAAATTTAATATGCCAACAAATGCTGCAGATCATACAGAATGTTATGTAGGGGTTATAGTAATGGTAGGCGTGTGTATGTGTTCGTCCTGGCAATCTTGTGCGGAGCATAATTTAAAAATATATTTATGAAGTATTTACTTCAAAGTTCATATACAGATATTTCTCATTGAGGAGAAGTGCAAGTGCACAAGAACCACAACCCTAGGTGTATTTTCTTTTTAGTTATTGCCCTTTGTTTACATATTTTTGTCTGGAGCATTACTCAAAAAGTCATTGAGATATTGACTTCATTCTTCATTTACAGATATATATCATTGTGGGAAGGTGCAGTGCACAGGAACCATAACTCTGGCTGCAGTATTGTTTAGTCATTGCCCATACTTAATTTTCATACCTTTATATTGCTGGAGCATAACTCAAAAAGTCTTTGCGGTATTGACTTCAAACTTCATATACATATCATTGAGGAGAAATGAAGTGCACAGAAACCACGGCTCTGGCTGCAGTATTTCATGGATTATTGCTTTTGTTATTTTTTAAATTTATTTTTTGTTCCGAGCATTTCTTGAAAAGTTTTAGAGGTATTGACATTAAACTTAATTATTATACACATAGATCTCATTTAGGTGAAGTGCAGTGCACAAAAATTATGATACTGGCTACAATATTTTTTGAGTTATTTTCCCTTTGTTAATTTCATACGTATTTTTTGTCTGGAGAAGTTTTTAAGGTATTGACCTTAAACTTCATATAATAATAATAATGATAATAATAATAATAATATCTTTATTTTAAGAAGGTGACATATTAAGATCATGTACAACACTACAGAATCTTATTTTCGATATGGCCCTCTGAAACAGAATGAAAATATGGCAAATAATCATAAGACAAACATGAAGACGATGCTAACAACGATGACGATGATGATGATGATTATAAGTATGCTGTTGATGCTGACGATAATGATGCATATGATGACATGATGATGATGTTGAATCAATATTAGACAGATACTCTCAGTTAAATATAATTATGAATAAAACATCACAATTTGTATAATCACAAGTTTCCTATGAGGTACTGTTTGACCTTTATTTTATACGTATTAAAGTTTTTTGATTCTCGTATTTCCAAAGGTATATTATTCCAAACAATTCTGCTGTAATATGTAAACGATGCTTTCATATAATTAGTACGAGGTCTAGTTTGTAAAACAATATCTTTGTGTGCCATTGATCTTAGCATATATACATTATTGTCTGAAACTGTTACTAATTCTGACATATATGATGGAGCCATGCTATTCAACGTCTTGTAAACTAATACTGCTGCGTGGTATTTACATCTATCCGAGAAGTTTAGCCATTTTAGTTCTTTAAATAGATTTGTTGATGAATCTCGTTTAGATTTACCAAGTATGATTTTTGCAATTCGTTTTTGTAAGTTATTTATTTTATTCACATATGAATTGGTTCCCTTGCCCCAGACCAAGCAGCCGTAATCAAAATTTGGCAGAATATATGCATTGTAAAACATTCGTTTTGTATCAGGTGTGAGGAAATATATTTTTTAGAAGTGCAATTTTCTTATTCAGATTTTTACAAACATAATCGATTTGCACATGCCAGTTTAGTGTATTATCTATATACAACCCTAATAACTTTTGCACAACAACATTAACTATTTGAACATCATTAATACAAAGTTCAAGATTCCCAGTGTTTTTTAATTTATTTGCAGACCCTATTAACATGCATTTAGTCTTGGAAGGATGCAATGACATATTATTTAGTTGACACCACTTATTAACATAATTTAAATGATGTTGTAATTTATTTTGAATATCCGTCAACTGATATCCAGATTCATAAAGTGTTGAGTCATCTGCATATAGATCTATATTTAATGTTGGATGCATAACTGCAATATCATTTATGTATAAAATAAAAAGCAAGGGTCCCAATATGGAACCCTGGGGTACCCCAGATGTAACAGTGAGTTTTTGCGATTTAATTTTGCCAATCTTTACAATTTGGTTTCTATTTTCAAGATATGATTTAAACAAATTCAATGCTATTTCAGAAAAATGATACAGTTTCAATTTATAAAGAAGAATTTCATGATCAACTAAATCGAAAGCTTTTCTCAAATCCAAAAATATCGCACCAACTAGTTTACCACTGTCAACATCTTTAAGCCAAGTATCTATAAGTCTTATTAGAGCAGTGTTACATGAATGGTGTTTTCTAAATCCAGATTGTGTTTTGTGTATGACATCGGTTTTCTCAAAGTACAACTGTACCTGTGTCGCTATATGCCTTTCAAAGATTTTTGATATAGTTGGGAGTATTGAAATGGGGCGGTAATTATTGGGGTCCTCTTTGTTGCCCGACTTGAAAATTGGTATTACTCGTGCTTCTTTCAGTTTATCAGGGAAAACTCCATGCGCTATACTACTGTTGATAATTGATGCTATACAAGGTGTAATAGTATCACCACATTGCTTCAAAATTTTGGGGCCTACTCCATCTATGCCTGTGGCCTTTCCAACATTTAATTTATCAATAATAGTATGGACTTCATAAGGGGTAATATGTTTAATCTCAAACCTATTTGTACCTAGTTTTGTATCTAGAATATGTTTTAAGTTTCTAAAATTTGTATTCAAAAACTTTGTTTTATTTATAATGTTTGAAATGCTTACAAAATGACTGTTTAATTCGTTTACAATATTTGACGGATCTTGAACCGGAAATTCATTAAATGTCATCTTATGAGGTAATGCTGTCACAGTTGATTGATTCAAATGTGAAATATCTTTTAGATTTTTCCATAAATATGTCGGATTTTTATTGTCTTTTATTGCATTGTTGAAAAAATTCTTTTTACTTTTCTTTATCATAGAAGTTACTTTATTTCTAAGTATTTTATACTGGTCTATGTTGCCAGTTTTTCGGCATTTATCCCTGTGATTTATTATAGATATAATTTCCTCAGTAAACCAATCAGGCTGATTCTCGCGTTTCACACGTTTATCTTTGACTGGGGCATGTTTAGATAAAATGCCATTTAGAATTTCATAAAATCTTTTCAGTGCATCATTGGAATTTGACAATGAGTCTATTTCATCCAGTCCTGAAAACATCAATTCTGCCTGAAAAGCTTCTTTTTCAAATTTCTTAAAAGATCTATATTGTATAACTGTATGGCTATTAGGGGCCAATTTTGGTAATTTGTCTGTAATAGAATGTGTGAAACAAACGGGAAAGTGGTCTCTTAGTGATAAGTGAGACACACACCATTCAGTTACATGATTACTCATATTCGTATATAAATGATCTATTATAGTAGAGTTATTTTTTGAAATTCTTGTTGGTGATTTGATTAATTGTTCCAAGCCATACTTCGTGGTAAGATCTGCCCATTTAGTGTTGTTATATTTGCCACTTTCCGGCGAATAATTGATATTAAAATCTCCAATTAAATGAAACCCAATATTAGAACTATCAGCTATTTCTAACTGCTTATCATATAAGTCAATCCATTTTTGTTGGGAGTTCGGAGGTCGATAAATGAAATTGATTAAGAACGATTTGCAATATAGACCATTAATTTCAAGCCAAATCGATTCAATGTCATTTACCTCGAGATCTAGACGTCTACGGTACTGTATATTATTGTTCACGTAAACAAGAATACCCCCTCCCTTTTTATGTTCTCGGTCTTTCCTTTCAAACGTGTAATTCTTAACTTGCAGCATATTGTCATTGATATCTGCGTGTAAAAAAGTTTCACATAAACCTAATATATTTGGCGAATACGATTGACAAAGGTGGTATTTAATTTCCTCAAGTTTCGGAAGCAAATGACATACGTTTAAGTGTGCACACCGAACACCCTTCTTATCAAACATGAACACAGTGTCACCTTGAGAAGAGGCTGCTGGAGTATATGTGTTTCCATTTGTTTCCATATTTGTATTAATACACTGCGAATTATGACTACCGCCCAACACACTCGTGCAATTTAGTTGACAGCATTTTTGGCTTATTATGGTGCTTACGTTGTTATCGGTATCGGTAATAATTTTATCAGATTTAATATCGGTTCCTAGCGAGTTGACGTGACCGTATAACGCAACATTATTTTTGATACAATTTGTGCTAGATCTATTCTCATTTTGCCAGACGTCGTATGTTAACTCAGAATGTATACTTTCGATGTTTTTACACGTTTCAATTTGGTCAACACACATAACTTGCCTAAAAAAACTGCATGAACATATTACCTCATTACATTCCTGGCATATATTAGCTAAATGATGATATCTATTGCAAGAACGAGTTAAATCAATAGAGTGATATACAGATAGATCTCATAAAGGAGATTGTTATCCTTTGTCGTAAGGTGAAGTTGATACTGTTTCTAATTACACAGGGTATATGGATAATGACTGCCCTTGTTCAAGGGGTCCAACGTGTTTTGTGTTTTCCGAATGTTAAGTTAGGGTAATGTGTGATGCGGAATTAAATGGCGGTGTTCGAACAGATTTTGGTGTTTTGGGAGGGTATTTTCACCTGGTAAGTAAGTTTTATAACTTTATAAATACGCCTACCTGGAGGCCACATGTATAAGCTTCTCTCAGTTTTTAGCTCGACTTTTCGAAGAAAAAGGAGAGCAGTACTATTCACCCAATCGTCGTCGTCGGCGTTGGCGTCACACCTTGGTTAAGGTTTTGCGTGTAAGCACACATAGGTTAATATCTCAGCAACTACTTGCGGTATTGTATTGTGACTTTATACAATGGTACTCAACCATCCAACCTACTTAATTAACCAAGTAAGATAACTCTAGTTTGCATTTAATGCAAATAATAGGCCTTTATTATTCGACTTAGAAATTCTGGTTAAGGTTTTGCGTGCAAGCACACATAGGTTAATATCTCAGCAACTACTTGAGGTATTGCATTAAGATTTGATACAATGGTACTCAACTATCCAACCTTCTTAATTAACCAAGTTAGATAACTATAGTTTGCATTTAATGCAAATAATAGGCCTTTATTACTTAAAAATGGTATAAAATCCTGTAAATATGTGTATTATATATTTATATTGTCATTTTCATATATATCTTGATTTTTTAATGCATGACACTTCAAACATGCGGATTGGTGTAAACAATATGCATCTAACTTTAGTCAAGATTATTCATACCAAGAAGAAAATAATTAAAAATAATATTTATGATATCAAGTCAAAACGCAAGATATAAATTTGGCTTCAATAATGTTCCATTGTTATTCTTTTGGATTTAATTCGAGATATAAGATACATTGAATATTCATCATATAATATCAAGTCAAAACGCAAGATATAAATTTGGATTTAATACCGTTCCGTGGCTGTTCTTTTGGGTTAAACTCGAGACATATGATACATGTATGCCGAGTGTTAACAACACCACTTTTAAATGTCATTATTCTTTTAATAACAACATAATGATGTAGCTTTTTTCTGCAAAAGTGATTTAGAATACTACCCGACCCACAACAAAAATAAAATTAAAATAAATAAATAACATAAAATAAAAAAGTAAAATGAATGAACACCCAAATATGCTGATGTACTGCGTTTGATGTGATTCAGACAGCAGAAAAACAATTAGATCTGATACCATTTCATGAACAATATTTTTGCTGCTGTACAACCTGTGATAAATGTCATATTTTCTGACATTGAGACATAATATGGAATATAAAACCGTAGACTTTGATATTTGGTTTAGTGGTACAACCGCCCAGACAACTTGATGTTCTTCGAAATGCACTTATGAGCAAGTAGCCTCTGCATCCCTCTTGGAAATCATAAGCAAATTTGATTAACCTTCTGCAAATGACCAGCTGGTCACTGGATTGATTGTTTCCTCAACGCAAAACGGTGAATGAAAGCGCTGAAAGCGTTGAGAGGCGCGACTACTCTGATTTTACTTTTTTACAATTCTGTTCACAGGCAATAATTCAATCCCTAAAATAACTTTTGATTGGCCCCGATAAGTATCCTTCATTACTTAAAAATAGGTTATTCGAATTTTTAATACAATTGGCTAGTTTCATAACAGTAACTGATTATCCTATATGTACTAGGATATATGATCATTGCTGATATATTGCTAGTGCAAAGTTAATTTAATGAAACCCGAGCAACCGTAGGATTGAAAGTTATATGGGTAATTTTGCTTAATTTTGAAACCTTGAAAATATTGTAAACTGAATGGAATATAGCATCTAACGGAGTTGTAATATTCTTCTAACTTAAGCTGCATGTTGCTATTATAGGAGAATACATACCATGAAGAAACTTCAAATTCTCCTAATGACCGAAAAGCACATGTTAGCCAACACTTTGTAACATGCCACGAATATGGGTTGGTATTCAATATTGATATTACCCTCATCCTAAGACATGCCTCAGTTATTCCATTTTGCCTATTGGTCAGCTAATTATACAGGCCAATCAAAATAATCAGTTTCTTATCTTAAATTTAAGTTCAATCTAGCTGCATATTGAATACGGTTCCAGAATGTCAAACAGCTCTGTTTTTTTGACACCGGAGAGTGCATGTTCGGAAAGGTATACGGAATAAGAGGTTAGCTTTCGACTAGCTACGTGTTTTTGATATGCAATTATACTATGAACTGTACCCGCATGACTGGTAAAAACCTTATTCCATTCATGCCTAAATTTGAAAAAGGAATTAAACAACAAAGGGACGTAACGTTTTATAAAGCAGTCCGTCATCTTTCTGTATCTTAAAACTATCTTTAGAAAATTACGAAAATTACCGACATTGTTAGCACAGAGCCACCTCTAGTAATATGAAGCACTCGTATTAACGAAGTATTGTATCATGTTTGCTAAATTCGGCTGTTCAATATTGGAAACTTAAGCAAGAAAAGAAAGTTAGTCAGGAAGTAAGCTTTAAAACTAACTTAAACTAAAAGATACATAAGAATGTAATAAAATAAAATGGTATTTTAATTCGCTCTATTTTAAACCATTTAACGCCATACGTCCTATTTTTTTTAACACCGGCGCATTAATTCTTTTAACATGTCATGTCAATAGTAAATCTGATTTCGAAATGCGGCTCTGAAGTCTATACACCTGCGGCATACAGCATAAAAATTGAACTGCCAGTATTTCAAATTTGAGGGAAATTCTGTCGAACAAGACCTCCCGAGATATATTTGAATTAGGCCAACAACTAAATAGTTTCCTATTTCATTGCCCAAAATATAGGGAAGGTAAGCTGGGATATCTATACCTTTTTGTTTTTGGCTTTGTTTTGTCTCAGCATCATTTTCGCATTAACAACCGTCGCCATTTTGTTTTTGTATATTTACGCATCTTTCCAGTAAAAGATCCTACCGAAAATCTATCCGAAGGGGAGAAAATAGATTAACCGTCGGAATGTTATTGTCTACTGGTAATAATGCAATAAGGGTCGTGTGCAAAAAAGGGTAGGTCGGGAAACCTGAAACAAACTTTTGTTTTGTAAATCCTTTTCATCATTCTTAATTATATCAACATTAGAAGTATCAGGAAAGCCTTTTGTTGCACATCTTTGACCCACGACCTTCATATATCTACAATACAGTCTTACTGTATAGTCCCCAGCATCAAATACCACCCGCTGTCATTTATGTCGCTTACTGTTCACAAAATTGTGTCCATGGTGAAGGAGTGCACCTTGTGCATGATTGCAGAACAACCGAGCGAATCAGGTGGAAATTCCTCTGTGTGGTAGTAGAAATGGGATGACGTATTACTGACGAGCTGCTGTTAATGGGCGCAGAGAGGGTTTACCTCACCTTACTTGGTGCTCCGTGTGAAAGTATCATGGACTGATTTTTACACTCGGATTTCATGAAAATCTTCATCCCTTTTGTGAGAAAATGAAATAGTAACATGTAACCGTACTTGTTTAACTATAAATCACAGCACAAGGTGTTGACGAACTGTTGTCGATTTCAACATACTACTGATAATAAAATTTGAATTTATTCGAGTATTTAAGATTATTGAGACTTGTGTGTTAATAAAACATAAAGAACGTTGTGTGTACTGTACGTACAAAACAATATTTATCTTTTTGTTAATAATTCTCTGTACACTGTAAATAATTTGGATGATGCGTTATTGCTAATTCATACATTCATGTTTGATTGCTCCTATCACGTTTTGCATATTTGTATTCATGTTTAATAATCATCAATCATTGGTGGAAATAAAGAATATTGAATTAAATTGAATTGTATTCATTTTTTGATTATTGTTTCAGACATATATAGCTTGAAGAAAGGGTCGGATACAAAGACGAGAAAAAACCAGGAGGAGAGACCATTAAAGCCGCGTATAAATGCCACGCAAAACAAGCCACATACCTGTCGGATAGAGCTCACTCACAGGCCAAATATCATTCGGAACTCCTCGGCCATTTTTATTGAAATTAACCTCGGATGTATATGGACGGTTTACAATGTCAGAAATAGGTACACTTAAAGTCCGCTGCAAATAGATCGCGTAGTAATTTAATTTAGCAGTTAAACGTAATGACATAGCTCTTGGGAATCTCAATTATGTTTGCAATAATACACTTTACTGGCAACCAATTTAAACTTAGATCAACAAATACAAGCTGAAACACTACATTTGATTAATGATTTAATTCAATATTTTACGAACTATTTCTACTGATGTACTGGCATACATCCGAGGTTGTTTTCGACAAAAATGGCCGAGGAGCTCCGAATGGTAAAATATCGCCTATTAAATTAAAATTCTCATAGTTAAATGTCTGTTCCGATAAACGTTCCGTTAAATGTATTGGCACCACGAAGTAGTTAAGCAATAATGCAAACTATGGTAATGTCCGTTCCGAAAAAGGTTTGGGCACCACAAAGTGGATAAGCAATAATGTCAATTGCGTTAAATGGCCGTTTCGATAATTTTTGGGCACCACAAAGTGGGTCAGCAATAATGCCAATTGCGGTAAATGGCTTTTCTGATAGATGTTTGGGCACCACAAAATGGGTTAGCAATAATGCCAATTGAGGTAAATGGCTTTTCTGATAGATGTTTGGGCACCACAAAGTGGGTCAGCAATAATGCCAATTGCGTTAAATGGCTTTTTTGATAGATGTTTGGGCACCACAAAATGGGTTAGCAATAATGCAAATTGCGGTAAATGGCTTTTCTGATAGATGTTTGGGCACCCCAAAGTGGGTTAGCAAATATGTCAATTGCGGTAAATGGCTCTTCTGGTAGATGTTTGGGCACCACAAAGTGGGTTAGCAAAAATGCCATTATGGTAAATGCCTGTTCCGTTAGATGCTTGGGCACCACAAAGTGAGTTAGAAATAATGTAAATTATGATGAATGCCTGTTCTGATAAATGTGTGGGGAATACGAAGAAGGTTAGCAATAATGGCAATTGTGATAAATGTCAAATCACAAATACATTATTGTAGCAGGACATGATACATGTTTGCAAATCGAGAGTTACTGGTTATTACCGGAGTGTACAATAAACAAGAAAAAGCAACATTTCGTGTTAGCAAAAACTGTTATTTCATGTAAGATCATTGGTGATTACCAATGAACAAGAATAACATGGAAACCGACTTATTCGTCTATCCACAGTCAGCACGGCGTTAACTTTGATTTGAATTACCAACCTTAGTTCCTCCATTTTGATTTACGAAATCTGAGCCGTATTGAAACTTGGCCTTCAATCATGCAAATGTGAATGCAACATTTTTTCATTCACTTAACAATAAGCAAATTCCTTATATAATCATATAATCATGAAAATACCACAACTGCCATATTTTAATGAATATCAGATTTTTTTCGGAGTAACGGCCAGCTTTAAATACCGGTCTTTATAGTTTGCGTACGTTCAAAGTATGTGGTTTAAATATAATTGATGGTAGAGAATGTCGCCATGCTCAACTTTGCTCTCAAATTTGGCAAAAAATAACCTAACCCGCCATTGTTTTAATACAATTTTAAAGAGACTGAATCTAGTTTGACCAATGTTAATATGTTCTCAACAAATGTGTCTAAAACCTTAAAGAAGTTATAAGTTTGTTTTTAAATATATAAAAAATATGTAAATAAACAAAATAGTTATAGTGTAAATTGTCGTCGAAGACTGTTAAAGCCGCAGTGCGACTAAGGATTAATTAAATAATTAGAGATTTTTTTATCTTTAGTAGATCATTAGTATTTAAAGCTACATAGAATTTTAGGTATTCAGAAAGAGACGTGATATGCAAATTTCGAAATGACGTTGTGCGCGCTAAATGTAGATTGTACTTGGATTATACTTTCGGTTTTGCTGCATTTTTGTAATTGTATTTTTATCATTCTGGGGGTTTAAGAGGAAGAGAAGTCATTTGGATATACATACAGAAATAAATTTACAGCACTAAACCATAATGGGACTTTAAGCATTGCGTGAAAATGAACCAGTCACGTGACAGAAATCTATATTCACCTCACGCTATACATGAGCGCAGTCTTCTATGGATATAATTCTCGATTCAAGTTATTTAGAAAATTATTTAAAAATGGAAACGCGTTAAGCGATACGTTTTGATATAACATTTCTTAAGCATTGTCGACACATACGTTCCCAAAGCTTAAAACATCAATTTGTTTAAAATATATTGTTTAAACTAATGCGAGCTCCTTCAATATGATGTGATTCTTATAAACTGAATACCGCTTACATTACAAAGTATAGTATATAAATATGAAACTAATCAAATGATATTTTACTTAAACGGCTATGATTATAAGCGTGCATTAAGCAGGAGCTCTGTTCAGTTTTAGGGCATTGGGTTTTTGCTGCAATTTCCATTGTTTTGGAGCAGCAGCATTGTGAAAACCTATTCTGGTAACCTAAATAATGCGAATACTTGTAAATGTACAAGTAGCATTTCGGAAAATTGTTATCAGTTAAACAATATTTAGTTAAAGTGACACTCTTATTCAAAATCAATACATACACATGTATAACAAAAACAAATGTTTGAGTGATAAACCTTTAACTATTTACTAAATAATACATTTATGGAAACTATTAATTACTGATAACAAGGTTTTAACCGTGTATTTAACAACTGAAAACGCATTTTTTGTTTTAAAATGATTGGTGAATGCTATTTTTTTACTGTGATCTACTATCGTATAACAAGGTAGAAATACCGTGTCTTCTGCACCTTTCTTTCAAATTTAACACAGTATCCTTCATAAGAACCACTGTTTTCGACATTTATTCATCCTTTTCGGTAAATTGAAAAAAAATGTTTTAATTGTGGTAAATCTTATTTGTGAGTAAGAACTAATCTTTAAGTAAGGTTAACATTGCGCCATCTCTAAGGATAAGTTTATGTTTTTCACCCTCTGTCCTTTACTAAGTCAGGATTCAATATACATATTTCGCCGTATTGCGCGGGAAATGATTCTCAACGGATCATGTTTTACTTTCTCCTTGTTGTCTTCCTCAGCGTGTAAGGGATTGTCCTTTCAATGTCTGTACATTATAACATAATAATAGCTAAGACCGTAAACTTTAAACAATATATGAATGTTCATTAACGTGTAACAACTATAAATTATGAGCAAATTTTTCTTTTTCAATTAAGCTTTGCATTACATCTATACATTCTAACCAGTTCTATTTTTAGTAGTTATAAATGACAAAACACGTTTCGTAATTATGAGGTCCCAGGACTAAAAAAACAAAACATTAGAGTATTATTATCAATAGTTAATATGGTCTTTAGCACACATATTTGCTTCGTTATTAGCTGTAGTTTGATAAATGCCATGGCATTACAAACTATAATCAGACAAGGAACATAACTAAACATTTCCGCTGCGTATCATGAGAATGACTGAATATCTATGTGCGAGTATTACTCTTCAAAAGTTATTCGAATCCGCGAAAGCCATCCGGAGAAATGAACGAAAGTGAGATATATAATGAAACTGAGCTACATAACAAAAGTTTTCAGCGGACTTTAAACGAAATTCGTTTAGTGTTACTGATATTTTATTTTGGGGCCTCATATTTTGGAAATATTGTTATACTTATACTAATGTGTAAAGGCCCAAGCACGTTTAACAAAAGATCGAAAACTACAAGTATTTTTTTCTTTGTTCTTGCGGTGTCGGACATTCTTCAAACTACAATAACACTGGTGTTTTTTATTTTCAAACTTTTCATTGATGAACTGTACCCTAATCTTTTACTTGTATCAATTTTCGTGAGATTTCCGACAGTTTTCTTTTCAAACTGGATTCTTGCTTTCATAACAATTGAAAGATGCGTTTGTATTGCTCGTCCATTTACGGTAAAACGGATATGCAACGTGAAATTGGCGACAGCTGTAATTGCGCTCGACGTCGTAACGTCTGTCGGAATGGAGGCCCTAATGCTACATCAAGATTTCAGCTCTCAACTTGGTGTTCCGATTGACAATCTATTTGGATTTGTTTTCCCCTTTTTAACAATATTAATCGGAAGTGTGTACATCGCAATAAGTCTTTCCAAATCTCCGTCGCTTGGACTTCAGAGAGTTCGGCCAAGGTCGCCAACTCTGCTCCTGATCTCCGCAAACATAGCCTTTGTGGTAACAATGATTCCTCGAAGAGTGGGGACAACGATTTGCTATTTCGTGAAGAGTGAATGTGGGATTCATTTGGAATGGAAAATGATTTGGATCGTCGAAGGCTTGACGTACATTGAAATATTCAACTCGGCTATCAACTTTTACGTCTACTGCATTGGAAGCATGCAATTTAGAGAGGAAGTCAGAAGCCTTTTTCAGCGTTGCTGCCTTTGTTTAAACAGGGATTACACTGAAGACACACGGCAATCGTCTCGAGTGGATGTTTCTCGGAATGGTGCAGTTCAAGAAACGGTTTCGCTGTAACATTGTTAATGAATCCTTTTTCATACAATGTTGATTTGACTTCTTCGAAAAAAAGAAACTTCATGAACATTCCGACAAAAATATTGACTCGGTTTCTGATTTCTGCTAACATGGCCTTTCTGATAACAATGAATCTTATTTGTGTATAAATATTACACGATCGCTACCTTAAGGACTACAAGTTGAATCGTCAATGGTTTTACTTGCATGGAGATATTCAACTCAGTTATCAATGTTAACGTCTACTGAAGAGGAAGCGTACAGTTTAGAGCGGGAGTGATGTACCTCTTTCAGCGGTCCTACCGTATATTTTTAACAGGAATCAATCTACTGACACACACTACTATACTTGAGTGGGTGTTTTTCGGACAAATGCAGTCCAAGAAATGGTGCAACATTGTTCATTATTTGTAATTCGTTATTTTTTTTATAAAATGTTGACTACATTGTATTTCGGAAAAAGAAACTTAAAAAAAATCCACCAACTGTTTAAAAGAATTGGCTCGGCCTCTGATTTCCACTAATATAGCCTTCATAGAAAAACATGATTCCGAGAACGGCGATGATAGCCTTGTACTATATCTTAAGATAACTTCCGCGAGTCGTTACATATTGACAAGTTGAACCGTTTGGAATCAACTCCGCTATCAGCTATAACGTCTACTGACTTGAAAACGCGCAGCGCAGAGCGGAAGTGTGGAGCCTCTTATAGTCAGCATATATGGAGAAGTTCTGATGTTCTAAAACTAACAAATATAAACATTACTGCTTGTACATTACATTCATGTTTGTATTTCTTTTTCATATATAAATTATCGTGTTTAGCATTAAAAACCCTTTATTCATTACGAGAGCACGCTAACGTTTTAAACCGTTGTTGACATGTTTTGCTAAAGGATAGAAAGCTAACATTACTGAATTATATTGAAGGACTAGTTTGACCAACGTTAATATTTTATTATAATAACTGTATTTTACATTTATGATAAGAGCTTCACATACGTGTGCTGCAATTGTAAAGAAGTTGTCTTGGATTTCTTAATATGAACGTATATGAAATATTTTATAATTTAAAGTGTCGTTATAGACTGTTCAGCTTTGCGCAAAAATGGAACAGTCATGTGACATAAATCTATTTTTACCTTCCGCTAAAGACATATTGCATTATCAGTGGTTGGCAAGAATTATGGTGATTGAAAAACAGCAAACCCTAGATATCTTGATTAAGTAATTATTCAGCCATTTTCCTTATGTTAATTGAGTTTAAACTTATTCATTTTACAACGATTGTGAAGTTATTACAACATTATATTAATCACTCGCGTTGGCACGATGTAACGCGAGAGTGTGGTCTTGTGTTGTGTCCGGCATGGTGACCACAAACCAAACTCACATGCGCCCAGGCCGGGTATCGAACCCTGGTCGCATAAGCGAGTGCGCTAACCACTGCGCTAACCACTGCGTTTACCGGACAACCCAAAAAAATATGTTAAATGAATATCCTAAAGCATTGCAATGGTATCAAATGTTCAATATTTGATGCATACCTTTGCTTAAAAAAACCCACTTTATTTAAATTTTGTACTCAATTAAATTAAGTACATTTGACATATTGTATCAGTGCAGATATCACCATTACAATTTTGGTGAGTTTTCTTTTTCTATGACCAACTAACCGATTCATGTACTTTCGCTTTTTTTTCAAAACCAAAATCAGATTATCTCAATTATTTTAGGAACTATGCTCTATTGATTAGGTCCGTTTGGAATTGATGATTTTTGCACATGTTTACCTTATATTTATTTATATATTAAACTATTTTTCTTTCATGAAAAATTGTGGAATAATGTTTTAAATGACATGTATTCACTATCTTGACCGATATAAATAAATAATAAAAAGAGAAAAAAGAAAAAAAAAAAGAAAAAAAAAAGAAAATATGAAATAAGTATGTATTACTGCATCCAGGCAATGTGACGAGCACCTGTTGGTGTATATATAACATCATAGTCCTTTAGAAGAAGTCCAGGATGAACAGCAAGTTTAAAAACATCGATAATACATTTTGCAACCTATTCGATACCTTATGCATTTAAGTGTGTGATGTTTCGCTATTCATATTGATTGTACATAGGAAAAATGCATTAAACATTTAACATTAAACATACGATTTTGGATATTTATTTTTAATAATTGTAAACAATATCTCACGTTAAAACAATATCGTAAGATTCAAATAGGTTAGTGACTTGTTTTCACAAACAGGAAAGCTTTCAGCAGATCAGTGGAACATGTCTAACGAAATAAGAGCTAAAAAGAAGGACATTTGTAAATCTATTCCAAGACGACATGAGAATTTTAAAATGATCAACATTTGACGTGTTTCTCAAATGCTCTGGTAGATTGTCACACAGTCCAGCAGCAGCGTACCGTACTGCTCTTTCACCATATTGTGTAGACTAAATATCGAAAGCAGCAATGTACTACTTAAGTGCCTCTACACATCATGCAAATAAAGATATTTCCACGAAAATTTGAAGTCATATAGAGACAAGCCAAGTAGCGGAAACACTTCGATCAATAACTGTTTCGCCTTGGAATGGTTTGCGAAACAGAACTTAGTTTAAACTTATTTATCTTACAACGATTATGAAACATGTTATTACAACATTATAATTATTAATCACTCTCGACAGCACGTTGTTAAGCGAGAGTGTGGTCTTGTGTTGTGGGATATACTGGAGTACCCGGAAAAAAAACTCACTTGTCTGGCCTAGTGAGACATACCGGACAACAAGACTTTACCGTTTTTTTAACTGTTTAAAAGGTACTCGACCGCACTGTTGTCCCACAAGTTATCAATTGCACAATAAAAGTATACGCCCTTGAAACGATAGCACAAATACGATTTTAAATGAAAAATGTCCCAAAGCAGAGTTTCGGATAACAGCGCTGTCATCATTTTATTTTATTAAATATAGAAGAAGTCCATCGACGGACATCGAGAACAGACCAATTCCATTACATCAATTTCACAAGCCAAACCGAATATCGAAATAAACGTGTAACTTGCAAATAACTCAAAAATTACTGCGTGAACCACATACTGGATTAGCATTGCTCTTGCCTTGAGCCTTATTTTTTCAATTTAAATAATTTACATTGACTTAAAACATACCGTCGTGTCTTTTATATTGAAGGAAATCTTGTATGACATTGGAATATTCTGCTCGATGAATTCAATTCAGTTTACAATCTAATACATGTCAAAATATATAACGCAAAGGATGAGAACGTGTCATTGCTGGAAAAATCAGTCCATGTTTACAGGGATTCAATAAAGTCCAATGAATGTAAAGACAAAAATGGCTACGCTAACGCAAAACTTGAAAAATAATTCAATAAAAATGACCGGGAGAGGACAGGTACACAAACACATACAGAATAGTGCGACTGCTTTGAAGCATTTATTATCTGTTCTACGGCTCACTGCCAAAACCAGTTTTGTTATAATTTTAAAGTTGCACACTTACTCCCAAATAAGATTTACCACAATTAATACGAATGTTTTAATATACCAAAAAGGATGTATAAATGTCTAAATGTATAAAAGAATGGTTCTTATGAAGGATACCGAGTTTATTTTGAAAGAAAGCTACAAAAAACACGGTATTTTTACCTTATGGGACGATACTAAATCACAGTAAATCTTTTAGCACTCGCCTGTCATTTAATATTTTTGCGTGTATAGCTATGAAATAAACACTTACAATCGTGTTATCAGTAATATTTTTTTTCCATTAATGCATTATTTAGTTAAGTTTTAGTTTTATACATGTGTATTTAATGATTTTGAATAAGAGTGTCACGTTAACAAGGTTAACCGAGGTGGATGTAGTGCATTTAAATACTTTATAGAACGTTTTATATCATTGCATTAGTTTACGCAAACTAACAACTTCTTCCGTTGTACCATCAGGAGTCTCAATTATATCGAGATAAGTAGAAAATAAATGAATTTTTTGCCCAGATAAACTACTCATTCACACGATGTTAATCTCTTTTATCGAGAGTTGGTTATAACGAACAAATATCCCTTTATTACATCTGTTGTTATCTTCTTTTAAACAACATATTTCAATAGCTTAATATACCAATTTCATGAAACTACTTATCTATCGGAAAAATTGTCAGATAATGTTTTCCTGTTTTCGTAATACCAGCGTATTCATTTCAAATGAATATGAGATGTGGATTATTATTTCGTATTTTCGCCCGGCATAAGGCGTTTTATCGTATTTCCGTATTCTAGCCTCGCCACCTGGTGGATTACGAAATCCACCATATGATTAATTTTATATTATTAAATTGTCAAGCGCAATTATGGATATTCCCGAAATAGCATATACAATATTTTAATGGCCTGATACAAAGAAAAATTATGCAAAAGGTTGATAATTATATAGGCAATGTCATGGATTTACATACAAAAATACTTTGTGTAGAATTTTAAGAATATGATTGAATAATATGCTGCGTTAATACTCACAGCGCGTTAGGTATGTCACATTTCCCAGAGTATCAATAACATTTCCCATTTATCGTCGATACTCGCAGTAATATTTCACATGTCGTATAACTTATTGTTTGAAAATATTTAAAAACATTTTAGGTGATTGAACATATGCTTTAGGATGTTTCATTTACCAGTACCTCATATACAATTTGATATTTAAACAAGTGCTTGAGAAACGAAAATACCAAAAAAAGATTCAAGTTATTTGAAGGGGTAGTTTATCTTCATGGTTGCTGTTTCTTGTTGTCTTCCATAGATTTATGTTTTATTGTGTGATCTTGTTGAAACCAGTGCAACTTCATCACATAGCAACACAAACTGCTACTAAGGATGACAAGAGATGTAATGACGGATCATGTCGCATTTTTTTAAAAACGTAAATACTATGACAGTTGGATATCTGAATCTAGTCGCCTACCAATAGCGAAACGCTTTTCCTCACGAAGACGTCAGCGGTATAGAGGTACACAGAAATATAAGGGAAAGTGAAAACAAGAATAATTCATATGAAAATTTGCATCGGTCGTGAGTTAAATCCTACAGCTCGAGAAAGGCTCAGAGTTAATTTGCCTACAAAACCAATATCAGGATTAAAGCATACACAATCTTATTTCCATTTGCACGGAACTAGATGGTATAAAATTGAATTATACGCCATGCCTTCAGGAAATGATTATCAGACATTATCCCAATAATTTTGTGTTTCATGATTAAGGAAATATCAAGTATTGTTCTCTCGAAGAAGATAATCATATGTTTCATAAAGCAATATTTGCTCATTAAGGAGTAATCCCTGTTTTCAATGACCGTATGTACGATTGCATGAATGGGGTGTGTATCTTGGGCCATATTTAATTAACTTAAATAAATCATGAAGGACACATATTCTCCTTCCCTATGATTCTTTTCTTTAAAAAGTTATTTCTTCATTATATTTTTCATATACCAAATGTTTTTTAGGTTTTAGAGGGAAAAGTTTAAGGAAAATAAAAAGAGACAAAAAGCCCCTTTATTTTTCGCTTATCCATGTTTATAGTTACGTAAGTAGATCTTCTGATAAAACATTTTAATGACAACTACTCACAACCGTGACTCTGTTGAACATATCTTTTGAATGGATAGATTTATGTTCTGTTGTGCACTCTTGTTGAAAGGGTTGCAACGCCATCCCCAATGAACACTTTTTATTCGGATTCAACCTAACAATTACCCGTGATTTTCGTTCTGTCTATTTATACTCCACAACCAGTTGTACAACCGCTACCATAAAAGTTCGCCAGCATTTTTCTTAAAACAAGGCACAGAGTTAAATCAGTCACTGGGAATAAACAACGGAGATAAACATTTATTGTTCAAGTGAAACAAGACCGGAATACAACTAAATACTGAATGAACATCGAAAAACACTCCAACTCTCGTTGAATTTCACTCTACACAGAGCCGTAAAAATCGTCATAACTCAGCGATATTTTGATATATTAGTCTCGTTTTTAATACCAGCGTGCAGATAAACTCAACACGAATCGAATCAATTTCTCCAATTTCCAAAGAAATGCTTGACCTTATATTACAAATGAATCAAAGCTGACCACCTACCCTTTTTTGATCAAAATAAAATGACAGTACCGTCACCGGAACTTGGTTTAACTAGTATTTATTGCAGAACATATTAAACAAAGTAAATAAACTATTGAGCCACAAAAATGCATAACGTCCATACAAAATATGGAGTGATGAAATGCATAAACAGTAAAAAAAAATCACAGAATTGAAAATTAACCATACTTGGTTTTACTAAGTCTCTCTTCTGACCTTGGCAGAACAATTTTCTCGCTTCACCAGCGGTGACATTTCTAACAGCATTGTGATGAATAAAATTATCCTAATAGAATGACCAAGCAAGCACGCTTTTTTAGGAATTTAGATAAGGGGGAAGTTTGTTTTAATGTCGATACACAGTCAACTGAAATAAAAGGGTTCATATTCAAGAAAAATTGAAAAAATATTATTAATTTTAGTACTCAGTATGTTTAGTGAACTGCACATTTTTTTTCATCTGTCTAAGAAAAATGACATATCGGATACTTTAAAAGCAGCTGAAATGCGAATGAAAACAATACCAGTAAAAGACCATTAATTGTTCAATTGTCACTATTTGTTAAATTATGTTGAAGACTTTTTAAAGTTCTGTTGATGATATTAAATACATATGAAATACAAACGACACCATATGACAAATGTTAAACATTCCTAATTTCAAAGGGAAGAAATGCCAGTTGTATTGTCATGTATTACAGTACTGATATTCTATTTCACATTTGCTTTTAATGTTTAAAAGAATGAGATCATTCATGACACGACCAAATTACCGTTGCATGCAGTTGCATTGGCATACGATAAGCTGATTGTCAGGTTCGCATGTTGTATGCAGAAACTTGCTCGAACACGCAATTAAGATCATAAATGGATTATTGAAGAGAAATCAATATAACGGTCATTTCTCACTTTTATGCATTAAAATTTGGTTATAGCATGTTGATTTGCATAAAACATTTTAAAATAAGCATTATCATTCGTGTAAAAATACAAAGGAAAGTACAGTTCAGGGACAATTCCTGTAGCCACCAATTTATGGATAGCCCTGGTAATCAGCACACGATTCAAGACCAACCAACACTTACAAGAGCCATACTACATCAATAATACAAAGATATACATAATTATACATTAAAACATCTTATCAATACATATAAGACTCTTATCACCACTAAGTTCGAATTGTTTTCGAAAATTTTACTTCGGAATTTGCTACTCAAAATTATACTTTTTAGGCTAGTATTAATGTTTAAAATTTTAAAATACCAAAATGAACAATTTTGCTGCTATGAAACGCTTACCACATACAACATATAGATTACACCGAATTTCTTGGAGGAACCTCTGAACACAACGTCACTTGCCAATTCCATAGGCTCAAAGAAGCACACAATGCCATCAGGAAAGATAGGAGCATCTACATCTTCCTAAAAGTCCTCGGGTATTATATTTATGTGACCAATAACATGAACTGTATCTAAGTTTTCATATGAGAAAACTCCAACAGGAACCATGTGTTATCAACCATATGTTAAATAAGCATTAGTAAAAAATATAACAATTTTTTTCGCAAAACGAGTTTAACAAGTTCAACCTTATTTGGCAACGCAAGTGAAATGCCGTCAGAAAGGTAATAGAGGGGTTGACAAACACTACTTGTACGAGTAAGTATACGTGTGGTCTACTTTCTGTGCACTCCGTCGTATAATAGGACCGTGTATATTGTGAAGCTAAGAGTGACATGTACGACAGCATGAACAAGTGATTATATTCGACTATCAACGAGCCTACAAGACCACGTATTAAGAAACGATTCGCAAAATACTTTTAATATCAACGGTATACTTTAAATGCATAAGAAGGACTTTTCGCAACCTCTCTTGAAACGCATGTCAAACATCAATCTTTAAATTTTGGTTCGGTAAAAATGCTTTTTCGGAAATCAATGCACATTGAGTATGGCATGATTTGTCTCGTTTAAATATTTACTTTATATGACGGATAAAGCTAACCACGGATACTGGCTACATAATTTCCATTCTGCAGGAATATATCGATAGAGTTATACCTTCGTTCCATGTGGTGGTACATAGAAATAAGATTCGTTATTGCGCAGTGTGACTAATGTGATCTGGCACATAGCCTGTTGTGGAATTAGCCTTTCCAAGAAGACTTTCCATAATCTTTGTGTCGCAATTCGATTGCAAATGGTCACGATGTTAGTTTAATGTCAGTTTCCGAAGGAACGGATTAAGGCGTATGTGACTTTCAAGGAAAACAACAACAACCTAACTATGTGCTTAAGCTTATCAGACTCACGATAGACAAACAACCTCAGTACGTGTTTATGCGTATCGGACTTACGAAAGTCAAAAACGTCTTATTCGTTTTAAGGCGTATCAGACTCACTAGAGAAATCAACCTCATTACGTATTAATGCGTATCAGACTCACGAGAGAAATCAACCTCATTACGTGTTAATGCGTTTCAGACTCACTAGGGAAAAACAACCTCACTACGTGTTAATGCGTATCAGACCCATGGGAGACAAATAACCTCACTACGTGTTAAGGCGTATCAGACTCTTGAGAGACAAATCATCTCACTACGTGTTTATGCGTATCAGACTAACGGAAGTTAAAAAAATCTTACTTCGTGTAAAGGCTTATCAGACAAACGAGAGACAATTAATTTTACAATATGTTGAGGCATATCTACCTCTGGAGAAACAGAGACCGGATGAGACCGGGACCGGGAAATAGTATCGCCCTATTATTAGTGCAATTTGTAAAAAAACTTCAAAATTGAATAATTCATATTCATAGATTCGTAGTAGGTTTGCAGAATAAAACAAATGTCTACCAACAAAGTTGTCTTTGATAACACGTTAATAATGGATGTTGGGACAAGAATGTCGTTGATCACACGTAAAGGGTGGACGTTGGGATAAGTAGTCTTTGATAACAGGTAAACGTTAAACGTTGGGACAAGTGTGTCTTCGATTACACGTAAACGATAGATGTTGGGACAAGTGTGTCTTTGATTACACGTAAACGATAAATGTTGGGACAAGTGTGTCTTTGATTACACGTAAGCGACGAATGTTGGGACAAGAGTATCTTCGATTACACGTGCACAATGGACGTTGGGACAAGAGTGTCTTTGATTACACGTAAGCGACGAATGTTGGGACAAGAGTGTCTTCGATTACACGTGCACAATGGATGTTGGGACAAGTGTGTCTTTGATAGCACGTAAACGATAGATGTTGGGACAAGAGTGTATTTGATTACACGTAAACGATAGATGTTGGTACAAGTGTGTCTTCGATTACACGTGCACAATGGATGTTGGGACAAGTGTGTCTTTGATAGCACGTAAACGATAGATGTTGGGACAAGTGTGTCTTTGATAACACGTAAACGATAGATGTTGGGACAAGTGTGTCTTTGATAACACGTAAACGATAGATGTTGGGACAAGAGTGTCTTTGATTACACGTAAGCGACGAATGTTGGGACAAAAGTGTCTTCGATTACACGTGCACAATGGATGTTGGGACAAGTGTGTCTTTGATAGCACGTAAACGATAGATGTTGGGACAAGAGTGTCTTTGATTACACGTAAAAATGGATGTTGGGACAGAATGTCTTTGATTACACGTAAACGATATATGTTGGGACAAGAGTGTCTTTGATTACACGTAAACAATGGACGTTGGGACAAGTGTGTCTTCGATTACACGTACACGATAGATGTTGGGACAAGAGTGTCTTTGATTACACGTATATGATTACACGTACGTTGGGACAAGAGTGTCTTTGATTACACGTAAACAATGGATGTTGGGACAAGAGTGTATTTTATTACACGTAAACGATAGATGTTGGGACAAGAGTGTCTTGATTACGCGTAAACGATGGATGTTGGGACAAGAGTGTCTTTAATTACACGTAAACGATGGATGTTGGGACAAGAGTGTATTTTATTACACGTAAACGATAGATGTTGCGACAAGAGTGTATTTTATTACACGTAAACGATAGATGTTGGGACAAGTGTGTATTTGATAAGTCGTAAATGATAAACGTTGGGCCAAATGTGTCTTTGATAACTCGTAAATGATGGATGTTGTACAAGCCTTTCGATTTCAGATCTTATCATATTGACTGTGTATTGACTGAAGGCAATCGATTGTGTGCAGGTATTGTTTACTTAATCAGTGAAGTTCGATATTAAGGACACAACGATTTGCAAACGAAAGCTACATTTAGCTACATCTAGAGGTCCGAGAACAGATATGCCAACTGAAACTTAACATGGATATACATGTCTTCTGTTTTGTAGCAACCAAATATATAATCAACTATGTAGTTTTTACTGGCTTGAAACAAATGATAGAAAGATGTTTATTTTTGAATACAGGTACAATAAGCCACCTTACCGGTGAGAAAAACAAAATGCACGAATAAACATTTTCAAATGACATAGTAATTGGAGCATGTAAGGATTGTTTAAATTTTACGAACGTTTTTACATGTAAGGAAGGACATGACTGGAGACAACGTAATATTTAAAGGTGCAAGTCCACATTATAGACGGAAAAGGTGTCCATACACCTATAAATACATATAGTATACAGTCTATAGTATACTATGCCAACAAAGTGCAACATAGAAACCTGAGTAACATTTTTACACATTATACATAACACATTTCAAAGACAAAAATATCAACCTTCAATACATACAAATCACTGAATAAATTTACAAGTACATAAAATGAAATATAACGCAACATAAAATAACAACAAACTGACAAATAAAAGTGGTTTATCTTTGTAAATCTGTTTTTAGTTTGAAAGCCGTATAAACGTGTAAAGTACATAACTTTCTGAGTTTAGAAATTATAGTACTTTCAAAGAGTTGTTTCAGTTTATACATACTAGGATTGGACCAGTAATATTTATGAACGTTTATTTTCCGGAGTTCAGTATATAAATTACATTCTATCACAAAGTGATACTCGTCTTCCAATTTATTGCATATTATACACTTCCTGCCTTGACGAATCATAAACGATTCCTTTCTCAAACCAACAATTTCAACGTAATTTGAGCCGTCAGGGTTCGACTCTATTTTTCACAAAGTCAAGGTTAGAATAAAAAGAGGTATTGAAACTGCTAAGTCCGAAGTGTCTGTCCCTGGTTCTATTAAACAGCAACTCCTCGAGGCAATCGTATGCCAGGGGATGAAACTCCTGGTGAAACTTGTTCACGAACAACTTTTTACTGTCCTTCATGGCAGGGAGAACGCGGGCGCCATGGATACAAACAGAATGGACATACTTCCCATGACACTTTAGTTTGTCCCAAGACCAATTTACGTAGCGTGCTAGGCATGGTGTAACAACCTTGCCCATCTCCAGTTTGCCTGCAAGGTAGTTTGACAGTTTAAGGATATATGAGTTATGTTTCATTTGTTTCAAGCCTGTGAAAACTAGTTAGTAAATTATATATTTGTATGCTCAAAATAACAATGAATATGTATAAAAACAATATATCCTAAGATAGAAGTCGAGGATAGACAGTACATGAGAGAGAGAGAGAGAGAGAGAGAGAGAGAGAGAGAGAGAGAGAGAGAGAGAGAGAGAGAGAGAGAGAGAGAGAGAGAGAGAGAGAAAGAGAGAGAGAGAGAGAGAGAGAGAGAGGGGGGGGGGGGAGGTGATGGACAGTGGAAGTGAACGGGAGAGTTTGAGTGTTTGAGAGAGTTTTTTTTGGGGGGGAGAGAAAGAGAGAGAGAGAGAGAGAGAGGGGGGGATTAAAGACAGGGAGAGAGAGAGGGAGAAAGGGTGAGGGAGACCACTTCCGCTTTGCATAAAGCAAACCATATTTTCCTTAGTTCTCTGGTATTTTAAAAATGATGCGAAGCATTCCAAATTTATATTTATATATATTTTATATAAATTTATAATTTACGTACATAAATATATATTTACATTTAAACGTTTCAACAACTACAAAATTACAGGTAGAAACATTAACCTCGGTATGATCCTGGAACTCCTAAAATGGATTATGATTCAAGGTCGAGAAGAAGATCTCATCCGGAATCCAAGTCCTTTGCGTCCAGTTCAGCAGTTCAGCGGCGCGGGAGTTGTGCAGCACGAAATCAACAAAGCCCCGGCTTGCACTAATTTGGACGCCACCCTTTGTTGGAACAATGCCATGTGGTGGAGGTCATGCGTTGGCCCAGCGGTCTATACTGCCTCTGAAAGCAAAACCGATATATATATCAGCGTTGAAAGCGAATGATAAATGTATTCTTTTACTGTTTAATATGTTTATTTGTTGTCCATAAAACACAACGTTTTTTTGTCTGTATTAAGCCTTCCTTTTTGCGTACGACATAGACGAATGTTTGCCGGTAAATGAATATTTTGCACGCAGCAAAGTATCATTGTGAGCTTATATTCGGGCTGTTCTGTGACATAACATGTGAAGTGACTTAAGTCAAATATGATTAATGGATATTATTTAGAATTTTACTAATGCCATCAATAGTGTTAGACTTAAGTCAAACATGTTTGTATTTAATCCATCAGGGAAAGAAGTGAATATGTTTAAAAAAACGTTCAAAACTCTAAGACCGACCAAGAAACTGAATATAAGTTAAGAGTTACAAGCCTTTTAATAGTTCCTTCTATGTTGTTTGAACCATTGTAAGCCTGCAGAATACGGACTAGTTCGTAGTTGGTTTTTAGCGGAAATTCCATACCAGTCAGGTTTATGAAATATTTCCATTTGGCGCTGCGGTTCCAAAGGTACTCCATACAAAGTATTTCAGGTTCAAGCACGAACATGTAGCCCCATTGTACATCTACGCGTTTTCTAGCACGTGTACATTGTCAAAGCACTCGGCTATGCGCGACATCGCATGATATAGGTCAATTCCACTTTTGGAGTCTATATGGAAACAGTAAACGTTTTGTGGTCGATATATTGCACGAAGAAGTCGTTCAGCCTGTTCTATCGCAGTAAACATAAGAATACTAAAAGCAATTGGAAAATCATTTTCCAGTTCGTCAAGCGGATAATCACGTATCCTCTTTCCAGAATAAACTTTGAACAATTTGAAGTCATATTCATGTAATCCTTCGGTTGTAAGAAGTAGCGACTTTCTGTAGAAGCCAGGCGCTCTTCAAGCGCAGTTTCATTTTCGTCGCTATCAAAGATTGCAGCGCAGTTAACCTGTTTCACCTTTCTGTCCTTAACTAAATATGGCTCACAGGTTATACGTATGTTCTCTAATTTAACGCCGGATATAGCGGAATATTTTATTAGGTTTACGAGATTTGACAAACCGCCAAGCTTCAATGTGTGGCTCACATTTTCTGAAATTCCAGAGCTCTTACCATGTTCCTCAATTTCTATCGCATCGTCTTGAAATCTGTTTTTATCAACATATAAGTGAGAAAGGTTCAATGAATGAACTGTGGTATTCTCTTTAAGTTGATGAAGAACATCTCGCTGGAACGTTAACGGCCGCACAGCTTGAAAAAGGCGGAGTATTCCTGTCACGTTGTAAGTTCCTTTATGGTCGAATGCAGATGACGTTACACAAGGCAAGTAACGATTGTAGTTCAAATGACTGAACATACTTCCACAAATAATTAAGAGACGAAAACCACGAATGAACAATGGAAATCGACGAAACATGAGCGATGACATAATACCTTGGAACGTGGTTGTTTGTTCAAATTATTGTTGTCTGAGTAATGGACACCTGGAACACAATCCTGAAGTATAGAATAAAGGGAATACATTATTTACGATATAAGTCTGCATCTAAACAGACATTGCAATATATTTGTTGTCATTAGATGGGTACTACACGTACTTTTCTTAAAGGAGAATAGACAAATACTTTATTTACTTTAAGGTCGGTGGTCGAAAGACGAATTTCTTCGAGTACTTATTTTGTTCCGTGATACTTGATTTGTTTTCGTTTCTTCATTCATGTTTTATAAATTTGATAAGTTACACTCTTTTTCTCATTGACTTAGTCAATATGTTTATCATTCATTCCTTAAATAAACGAAGATTCGTACTTCCTTTACTTTTACATAAAGCGTCCCTGGATTAACATCATCAGCCCCAATGAAAGCCTCCGTGTTGTTTTATGGTCTCAAATAGTTTAAAAACAGAGTACCAGAAAGGTTAGAGGCACCCTGGTTCTAAAACTAACACTGAATGGAAAGCTTTTTCAATATGTGCAACTGTTCCTATTTTGTAAAATTTGAACATTACTCCACACAGGCCATTGAGTAACACTGGTAAATTAAAAAGATAATCGCTCAGGCATCATACACAATTCACTGACATTCGTGGTGGTTTTATGTGGCTTAATTACTAAGGATATCGAGACCTTGCAGGAATAAAAATGTTTTCTCATTCTACCTTTTCAATAATCGCTTTCTTAACTCGTCATTTGTTGTAGCATTCACTTTTGCTTTGTTCGTGTGTTATTTGTTAATAATTTCAGTTTTTCTTAATATGCTTATCCCTGGTGAACGTGCATATCTGGATGTTCGGCATGGCGTTCATAGGAAAGCTATTCTGATGCGTGTGAGGTCTGTTTGTGGTGTTTATATTTGAATATGTGGTGTCTATACGTTTGTGTCTCTAGTTCATGGTCGCTTGGGCCATTGCCATGTGCTTCTAAACACAGTTATTTTTGAATTTTCGACTACCGAGGTTGCCTATGTAGTGTTCATTTTATCAATGTTGAATGTTCTGGATAACTCGATTTCCAAGAAGTCAGGCCCCAGTTAAACGACAGGAAAATGAATTAATATTAGCTCATTTTACAACAGCATAACCTGCACCAAAATCGTCAATGTTTTACTGTTTTTAAAACTGCAGACTTTTATATTTTCTATTGATATTTGGTCAATATTTCGATGCTTTTGAGTAATTTCTATTTAGGTCTTTTTTTTAATAAATGTGTTAACGGATCCGCCGCCCAATATTTTCGAAAACTTAAAAAAAAAAAAATATATATATATATTTTTTTTTTTTTTTTTTTTAAATATTGAAAAAAGTAAATTAGTTGGTCTTTTGGCCCACATGAAATGATGTAAAACTTGTTTCCTGTTCCTTTGCAACATAAGGATGCAGTTTTAAAAAATGTTTTCAAAATGGCGACCCCTGAATTGAGCGGAGATCATACAAATAATAAATTCTCATTTTCTACATACCATCTGCATTTAAACTATTTTTAAATAACTGACATCAAGGCTGATGTCTGTATCAATGGTAACAAATCACATATAAACCATAGTAATTGATAAAATATATTGTCCTGTGTTTGTCCCAGGGGGCAAAAATTGTTAAACAAATTATATGGAGACTACTATTCAAGTAATCAAAATCTAGGGTAACTTAAATTTTGTTAAAGCAGCAGAGAAATATTGTAACTTCAAAGAATTCATTACTGAATATAAAGTCATTTATTATTTACATTTCATATTCCATTTTATAAATAATTGAGTCAGTGAAATTTGTTGTGCTTTTTCTGTTGAGAAGAAGTAGTGCCTAGCAATAAGGAGACACAGGCATATTCATTGTAAGGTTGATATGTGGAAATAGTGTTGAAAATAGAAAAACTCTTGCAGAAAGGATGTGCTTCAAAAAACATCAACAAAAAGTGACAGTAAAACTGAAAGTTTGTAATAATATTGACTTAAAATGTGACACTACTATAAGGTGGAAGTGTATAAAATGCTAATATAATAATTACATTAATTTGAAATTGAAATTGGTAGGAGAGAAAATTGGACTATAAAGCCAAACATATGTGTATGACAAAGTGAGCACTTGAGCATATCAATATTCATTATAATATTGAGGCATTGGAGACATTGTGTTGCATAGAAATCAAAACATACTTTTGCATATATGTATCTATGAACATGTCTTTCCTGTTTGTTGTTATTTTGATCTTTTGGTTTTGGGTTTCGCCACAAACGCTATGAAAAATACATGTTTATGTATTGTAAAAGAATTGGTATGAGTATGAAATCCTTTTTTTTTCTTTTTTTTCGCACCACCCGTCCAACATTTTTTTCAAAAAAATCCGTTAACCAATTAATAAAAAAATGGCCTTAGTTTTCCAAAAAATCCCAACAACATTATGCTAGTTGAACCTCTATTTATTCAGTCCGAATAATGTCCAGTTTTTATTTTCAATCAATGTGTCAATAAGCCATGCTTCAGTCTCACTTCGTAGGTGTCTGTAAATATCAGATTGCGAGTCAGGGATTAGAAATCTTCCATAGATGCTAGCAGGTTTTGTTTTCTGTTGATATCATATCACTTCCAAAGTCCTGTATTAACTTCTACATGGTGTTTTAATTTTTTAAATGCTTAACTTTTCTCGCTGGTAATCGTTACCAAACGGATTGCTTGTGTTTTGAAAATGATTTATTTTGCGTTCCGAAGTTTGCATTAACTTATTTCAGCAAATGCAACTTGCGCGAAAAAATTAGGCAACTATTACAATACAACTATTTCACTAGTACACAAGAAGGCATATTCGAATAGATGCGTTTTTCCTGATTAACCTCATTTCTTCATATACACTTACACTTAATTCACTTAGGTCATAAGTTAAAAAAAGTCTGTTTATAAAAGTCATTACTGCTATGGATCAAATGTTCAGAAACAAATTGACCAAGGCCAAGACAAACATAGTGCTTAACCTTAAGTTTCTCTTACAATTAGCGCGAGATTTGTTTGTTGTTTTAATCATTTTATTGTTCAAGTATTTTAAAGAACTGCTGTAATGTATTTTCCTAGTTCTTCTATACTTCTGATTTGCGAATCCATGGAACCTTTGTATCCTTACAACCATCGATAGTATGGCCAACCGACTTGATATTAATAATATTTATATGAAAAACTACTGAAATAGTAGTCGAAAGTTTAAACATAAACCCCGTTTAATGGCAAAGAATCAACGCCAAAGACATAGAACACAAACACAAACAATCACAAACCAGAATCATGGAACAACAGCACAAAACTACATAAACAACACACTCCCAGTATAAATACAACCGTTCTCAGTCTCTGTAAAACTGAAAATTATGACAACATTAAAAGGAAGTGCGGGGCGAATTTTTACAGCTTCCACACGGCACTCACAAAACTGCTGTAAATATCAATATTTATATGAAAAACTACAGAAACAAGCACAGTAGACGAAAGTTTAAACATAAACCCCGTTTAGTGACACAGGGTGACGCCAAAGACATATATCAATATTTATATGAATACTTCTGTAGTGACACTCAATTACTTCATGTTGATCACCAAAGCGTGTCATGACAATGTTTGACTGCTGCCATGTATTTTTTCTTCGTCCGTGAAAGGCCACAATATAACTTCAAGCTTCATCTCCAGGTTAACTCTTACATTAATTTATCAAAATTGAACAATGTTTCATTGTCCTGCAATGAGGTTGAAAAGATTTTTCAGGATTTATTTCATTTTAGATTTAAACATTTTGAACCGCATTGTTTTTATTAACTTTTGAGTAATTTGACAGTGTTCTTGTTTTCTCATGTTGTGTGTTCTTATTGTCTAATTGGGCATCCAAACATTCCTGTTGTTAACATTTTCTGCATTACAGGTGCCCCTCGACCTTGATTTTAACAAAGCTTTCTGGGGTTCTGTCCCCGGACTGGCCGCATGTGAGTTTGTCTTAATATCTAAAAACGACAGACTTAGAGTGAACTGGTTATTATTTTATTCTTTTCAGCTGTATTAATTTATATGCCATGTTGCTGCGAAAATATTCAATATAGTTTCTGCAATAAGTAAGTTACTTCAAGATATAAAAGATTTCTTACTTTTAAAAATCGTAATCCAACGCAGTTTGTGATGTTCAAATACCACTTGGTAGCCTTATGTTAAACAATCTGTAAACCTTGCGTCATACAGCGATTTATGTACACGATTAGAGTTTTCCATGCAAAACGACCATTAATAAATCACGTATATTTTGACACATGTTCAGGCGATTAAGTATTTGAATTCGACAAACAATCATGCGACATGTGCAGACTTTGAATAGGAATGAAATAAATCAACGATGAAACAAAGAGACACATGTGATTGTTAAACGACACCACAGCAAAAGTAAATAACAGCAGTGTAACGGCTGAACAACTTTTGAATAGCTATATAATTATTAACAACTTAATGTGCGCAATAAAAAAAAAGGTGTTTGCATTTGTATAAAGCATCGATCAGTATCATTTTGAACGTTATGCTCAAGTTATTATTTTGGCATTTGAAATAAGCTACTTAAGCCTGTTAAAACTTAAGAAGTTTCGAGAAATTGGGGCCTGACGTTTAAGTTCAAGTTACTTAACGTCGTTTATGTACTTTGTGCAAAAATAATATTTTACTCCAAAGAGTCATATGCTCATTTCAGCATGTACTTCAGACGAAAGAAAGCTTGTCAAAGGATATGACTTCATTGTCGTTTTTGGCCCTTGCCTTGTGCTCTTTAACAGGATTTTTTTTTATATTATACTCCGATGAGTTCAACTCTGCATGCTAAAGACACTTACAACAAAAAGGTCTTTATTTCGCGTTTATTTGTATTGAATTAAAGAAATAAACTCAGAAATTATACAAGCAATTTGTTTTTGACATTTCGCGTACTGATTAACCAGATATTTTTCTAGGCAGAAGGGCGTTATTCTTTTTTAAAACATATGATTGTTAACATTATGATATTGGAGTTTCTGGTTATCTCCTTCTGACTTTCTGGTTTTGGTTTCATATTATTCGTTTTCAATTTATAGACATATGCTTAAAAAGTTATGAACCTGACTTTTTATTAAAAAAAAATCGTCTTTCACTTTCGACACTTTCCGCATGCAATACCAATAAAATAGTGACTTAACTTAATATTGCAAACATGCATTTTAATTATATGTTGCCAAACGTTACTAAAAACACGGAATTGTAATATTCATATAATTTGCAGCAGATCCGACCTTATGTAAATAATAAGCTTTTCGTGTATATCGCTGTAAATCGCCACCGTTTTACTGTGACCAACCCAAAAAGAATAAAAACGAGTATGCGGGTGTGTTGCCACGAGTCAAACATATTTAAATACATGACTGTAAGAATTAAACTAAATATATCAAAAAAAGTTTTGACTAGAATCAAGATTCGATCCCAAGACCACTGGATTTTTAGTTTCGGTACTTATTGCTTTTTATGTATAATCATTCAATATTGACAGAGGTAAAATATGCCTGATATCTGCAACACTCTAAGTTTAACACCTTCCAGGACCATACTACATGTATTAACTTCGATTACCTTTTAAGAATATGACTACTCCGATGATGCTACCTATATATTTAACGTACATTGTGATTTTGTTTTAGTAATGTTCATTTATCGAAGTCTTTTAGTAAGTCGGCTTTCATTTCTGATGTTATTATTGGCGCCTCGTCGATACGAAGCGTTTTGTATGAAATCCCAATTTGAAATTGCATCTGGAAGATCGAGCTATAAATAACAATAGTTTAATTTTTTTTCGCAAAGCATGTCCCCTTTTTGTAAAAAAAGCGTACCTGGCAACAATGTCACCTGTTAACGTAACGCCACGCCCGTACTCCCCTTTGCCTTTTTTCTTGTTTTGCCGACAACAGTCATTCTACACATCTTATGTTTTAATACTTTAATCCTAGATTTGATTCGAACATAAACAGATTAAAGTATTCTTATACAGTGCATCATTCCGTTTAATTTTAGTGTAAATGTTAGTTGCATGTTACATTGCGAATGTATACCGGAAGTTAACAACCATGAATGAAGGTTTTGTGGAAAATTCTGCTGAGAAATGTTTATAATTTACAAGAAATGGCAAGGGTCATTCAAGCTTTAAGTCTTATGAAACTGTTTATATTCTTCATCGACCGTAGCTGTTGTCACATAAAAAAGGGTCAATAGGAAAAAGATTGACAAATGACTGGGATATATTTCGGTCGTGTTTTTCCAACACGGGCAATAATTTACCAAACCCGCAACCAACAATGTATTATTCAATATACTCGGTTACCAGTAGTGTCGCACCGTTGCCTTTCAATAAATAGTTAAATACTATTGAATACACCTGCAACTGTTATACAATTTCTTAAATATGATAACAGATAAATAAGTTATAAGAATATATGAATGGGTATAAGAAATTAACAACAACAACAACAACAACAACAACATATCTTAAAGTATCGATATTCATGAATAGTCATATTTATTGCAAAATGTTTTGGGGACGTATAGCTTTTATCTTAATTAATACATTGACTAACGGAAAGCAGTCACGTGGCGTTTATTTAAAAATAAAAAACAAACATTTAATGCGTATCGCAAAAATGACCGCCCTAATAATCAGTGGTAGAGGTTTTGCTTCGGGTGTAGGTCGAGGGGTCAAACACTTGCCGCGTCAAGGACCAACATGTAAATACCACAACATAAAAGCAGACATGATTTCCAATTAGTATTCCAGCAAATGGAAATATATATTGGTATTCCACTGGATTGAATATTTTAAAAAGAGGGATAAAGAATTATGCGGAATATGTGCCAATTTATTCGTGTCAAAATCATCATACAGGAAATATGAAAAAGTGGACTGCTGCACCAGGTCGGTTGTTGATATAATTAAATCTGAAGAATTTCTAATTTCAAATTAAGTTTGTCAGAGTCTTTTTCATTAGCACGACATGGTTTGCCGACTCCCAGCGAATTTATAAAAAGGAACGTCTCTGATTGGCTGAAAGTTTAGCTGTTTGCACTCAGAATCGGTCATAATAATAGCCAAAGAACTCACATTAGCCCAATTAGAGCCGGCTTCAATAACTAATGTCTTTGGATTCATCTTCTTGTTTCAACACTTTGAGACGAATCCCCTTTAAAAGTATGTCATATTCTGAGAGATTACTTGCAGAAAACTCACTTGCCCATAGATTTAAAAGTTTGCTTAGCATAGCTGCTATCAAAAGCACGAGCAGTCGTAATCAGTCGAGTATTTTGAACTGCTCAGTGTACTTATCGATCGTCAAAGTTTATTTTGGTTGCCGTAAAACGACGATCGGTCGTTCGTCTTGTGTGAATGAGTCTTAGGTAGGAAGAGTTGACATTGGCAATATTGAAACGTAAAGGCTTTAGCCCATTGGCCAACGACATCATGCTACTTGCAGATTTTTTTAACTATCTCAAATGTATGTGACGTTGATGATTTATAAAAATACATATATTTTGAGTTTGAACAATATCTGTTTGTATTAACCTTGCTTTAGCTGATTTCTTTCAATGCAAATATCTATTCTACACATATATTTTACCCCATCTATATGAACGGCGAAACTTAAGGAACAAAAAATATTTTCAGAGTGTTTGTATATCCGGTCTGTTTCTCTTAAAAGGCCAGATGAATCTGCCCATTGTCCACCTAATAGAATATATCGATAAATAGTCTGAACCAATCAATATTGTGACACCAGATCAACATATAAGCACATCTATCTTTTCCTTTTTGTGGGGCAATATAAGGCTTAATTTAGGTCTAAAACACAATATATTTTACAGAAATACAGCACAGCTTTTGTTTAATCACCTTTATTATAGGTAGTATTAAACAAAATTAACATTATTTTTCGCAGAAATACTATGGTGTGTCCCTAGGAAAATCCCTGATTATAGTAGTCTTGTCTTATATCTACTGTCTCTGTAATCTAATATCATCAAGAGCAATTTATCTGCCAGTATGAGAGTACTTCGGCAATGTTTGAACTACTAATGAACGTACTTTATTTGAAGAATGTGTCAATCAAAATTGTTGTTTGAGAGGTCAAGTAGTCCATCAAGCCATGTATTGCATACACAAAACATCGGGATCGCTTGATCAATTCTGATTCATTTTTTTAGATTTCTTTTGTCGTTTATTTTAAGTGCAACCAATCCTGCCTCATTTGCATTTCTTGTTAATGTGATGATACCTTATGTAACCCATATAGTATTTCTGACAATTGAAACATGATTACTAAATGGAAGTACAAGAGCACACTTTAATTGCTATTTTAAATTAATTTATATTAAACGTGTTTTGTTATATAAATTCATGATTGTTTTCATTTTTCTGAGTTTAAAATTTGATAATTAATTCACTTTGAAAACATTGTCTACCTGACTTATCTCTCAAGATTCCATTTTAATGTTGTGTGTAGTACATAATTATGTACCATATGAGGCTGTTAACGGATTTCCACATTGAAACGGTTAAAATGAAACTGTTACAACATTAAACCTGAATGAAAGTATGCGCCTGGTGTTCGGATTAAACTATACAAGCTAGCTTGTCAACTTTTTCCGTTTGATCAGCAAATTTCCTTAGAACAATAAGATATTTGAATCGTGTCGCATGCCAATGGCGAAATGCTTAACCTCACGTACACGTCAGCAGTATAGAACGACACAGAAATATAAGGAAAAGTGAAAACAAGAATAACTCATTACAAAATTTACATCGTTCGTGAGTTAAATCCTATTGCTTGAAAAACGCTCATAGTTGATTTGCCTAAAAAAACAATAACAGGAACTAGGCATACACTATCTTATTTCCATTTGTACGGAAGAAGATGGTAAACATTTGAATAATACGACATGCCTCCAGGAAATGATTATCAGACACTATCCCTATAAATTGGTGTTTCATGAAAAAGGTAATGTAAAGTATCTTCTCCCTCGAAGGTAATCATATGTTTTTTAAAGCAATATCTGCTCATTTGAAAGTAATCCCTGTTTTCAATTAGCGTGTTTACGATCGCCTGAATTTGGTGAGTAACTTGATCCGTATTAAATTAACTTAAATACACAATTAAGGTCACATTTTCCCGTACGTATTGTTATTTCTTAAAAGTCCGATACTCCTTACGTATGGTGTTTTTTACGTTTCAAACCAGTAATCTCTTCATCATATACTTCACTGACCAATAAGGGTTCGTTCAAACTTGGGGGGAAATAAAAGGAAAATGAAAGGAGACAATAAGATCCCTTTACTTTTGCTTTTCTCTTTATCATGTTAACAGTAAGTTAAGTAGACCTTTTGATAAACTGTTGAAGGATAAGTACTCCAAACCGTGCCCTTGCTAAACAAATATTTTGAATGGCAAGAAAAGATCATCTATATATTAACAAAATGTTTAAGTAAATATTTATGTTTCTTTCAATGTTATAGACTGTGTCTTTTTATCTATGTGGGGTTCCATCATTTACATCAATACTGAGTGATCTGCGAATTTTGTCGGACGTATTGATGTCAATTGCTCATTGCTTTAAAAAATGTAATTTAAGAAAACATCAACTGTCAATGAAAAAACTGTGAATTTTATAAAGCATCGTCTATCTGATGTTTAGTAAGTTGGTAGAAAATTAAAATTGTTTTAAAAATGGCGAATAAGTATTCTTCATATAATTTGTTTTAATTAATCTCAAAAATAAATACGAAATATTGTGTGAATGTTGAAATTTTGTTAAGATAAAATTACGTGCGGACCAGGAGTATATAGGTATCTCGTTCGGTGAGTAAATATGTATCCGTCTCGACCTGCTGTCTCGATGGATACATGTTTATACACCGAACTTGATGTGATGCAGGTCACCAAAAAAGCTTCCTATCATAATATCCCCTATATATAAGACGTCATGATTTCTGACATCGTTGGTAACTTTGCCATCGTCATCTATGTCGTTTTCGGCAGCACACTTGCTTGCCCGGTCTCTAACATTCGCGACGAAGTTTGGTCCAGAGCCGTAGCTTGTTCTTTCATCGGGAGTAATGACCCTTTGCGTACTATTGTGTCTAAACTAACCTAACAAACTAATTATCTCATATCATTGTTATTATTACTCAATTAATAATACATCTGTGTCAGCAGTGCCTATTTAAAGAAATGGACGTTCCAAACAAAAAAACATGAAACAAACTACCATGAAAAAATTAACACTGGTTCCAATCATTTCTAAAGGACGTCTGTTTACACATGTTATACACTGAAAGTAAACTACTAAAAACTGACGTTAACGTTTAATTGGTTTGTTCTTTTACGTGCCTTTAAGTCCATACCAGCTGCGTTAAAAAATCAGTTTTTTTATACAGGTCACTACGAAAACAAGTTGAGTTGTCAAGGTGAGCACATTAAAACCGATTGACGTGTCTTTAATGACACTTCAGAGTATAAGTTGAAACATATACATCAAACATCTGATTGCAACAGTATATGTTTTAGTAATATATTTTGGAATGTATTAAAACGAAAGCAGAGCGGGTTTTTCCTACTGGTAATTTTACATATACTTATAAGCGGAAGCGGTAGAATGCACACTTTATTTCGACTTACTGAGCAAGTTGTGAATGCTATAGAATGTTTTCAAGGGAGGTTAACCAGAGACAGTAACTAAATAATACTATTTTAGGTTTATATCAGTTGTGTCTGTGCCTGTAGTTTATATTGTTTATGTTTCGTCAAACATTTATTTTTATATTCAAATCAGATGTATACAAATGATAATTTTTTTTTCTTTTTGGAATTGTCAATCTATAACAATCCGTTTATTTTATCATAAAACATACAAAGGGTACAAATAACAATGTGGTAAATGGTGTAGTATTTGAGGTGAATATTCAATATATAGCAATATATTTGATAAATGCATTTAGAAAGCGCAGGGAAATGCCTTTATTTGTAAAATGAGTTTGAAGCGTTATTAAATCATTATATAAATGGTGCATAAAATTAATCGGTTTCGTTCTTCTTTCACACATATAGTAAGTCTTGTAAATACAATAAGAAACTTGACTTAGTACAATGTTAACAATATTATATTCTTTTGGGTAATTTTATACCCCAGCACAATGTGCTTAATATTCTTAATATGTTTCTGTATTCCACATTTATTAAAGACTGTCTGAATATCGCTCCAAAAGGTTGACAATGCCTTACATGTAACAAAAAAGTGTTCATAATCTTCTACTTCATTGCAGAACATGCATAAAGGACAATCTTTCACTTTCCAGGTATATAAATTTAAATTTGTTGCTATAATATTATGTAATAACTTTATTTTAAACTGTTTGACTTTATTGTCTACAATGGATTTATGAACTATGTAATACCAAGAGTTCCAGCAAATATGTTCTTGTAATCGTCTTTCCCAATAAACATGAATGTATGGCTTTTCATAGAATTGTTTGATATATATCTGATATATCTGTTTATTCGTCATGTTTTCTAGAGGTTTGTCTTGACAACTAATTAAAAGTTTTGTTCTTACCACAGTCCTTGTAGATACATTTGTTCTTAAGGTTTCTTTCCAAGTATTAGGTATTGCTTCTTCTAGCATATTCACTTCTGCTATCCAATTGTGTTTATACTTTAGCTTATCAAGAATAGTATTTGTGTCGATGTTGCCCGAATTTGATATAATGTCGTTGATGTAAAGTATGTTTGAATCGATCCAGTTTTTAAACAAGAGACTTTTATTTTTAAATTTTATGAATTTATTACCCCATATTATTTCTTTTCTAATATTGTAGTAAGTGTCGGGCTTTTTAGTTTGATTAATTGGCAGTTGTTTAAACTGTATCCTTTTTATAAGCAACTGTTTATAAAACAAAGTTATTTTGTTTATATTCGGCAGAGATTTAATAGTGTCTACATTCATATGGAATATAAGATTTTTTTCCCAAATTGATCGAATATTAATGATGGTATGACTTTCCAGTTTGCATTTACTGTGTTAGTTAGATAGTTTATCCATTTTAATCTCATTGTTTTAGAATAGTATCCAAAATCGGGCATGTCTAAACCTCCTTCGAGTTTGTTTCCAATAATTGTTGTGCGTTTAATTTTGTCCCTTTTACCACTCCAAAGAAATTCAAAGATCAAGGAATTAACAATCTTTATAATTGAATCAGGTGTTACAATGTTTTGAGCTAGATACACAAGTTTTGACAAAAGTAAAGATTTTATGACCGTTATTTTGCCAAAGAAGGTGAGTTTTCGTTTATTCCAATTATTTATCAATTGTTTACATTTTTCTATTTTTTCATTCCAGCTTAAGTTCGTACATTCATTTTTATCATTTCCAAAATATACACCAAGTGATTTAACATTACACGATGTGAACTTTATATTATAACTACTATTTTCTTCGTTTCGTTTGCATTTGCCAATCCAAAGACCTTGTGTTTTGACCTTATTTAATTTTAGTCCTGAATATTTTCCAAATTCATCAATGATATCAACAACTATTGGTATTTCATTATGGTTCTTTAAAAAAACAGTTGTGTCGTCCGCAAGTTGAGTAACCTTTAGATGTTTTTCTTGTATTTTTAAACCTTCGTAGTTTTTATTTTTTCTCAATTTAGTTGACAATACTTCAACTACTATAATAAAGAGTAATGCAGAGAGAGGACAACCTTGCCGTATACCACGTTGTAATTGAAAAGAATCTGAGATCCATCCATTATTTGAAATTTTTGACGTAATTTTACTATAAAGTGTTTTCACCCATTTAAGAAATGACGGTTTACATCCAAATTTATTCAAAATATCGAACAGGAAATGCCACTCAACTGTGTCAAATGCTTTTTTAAAATCTAAAAATAGAATTGCGCCGTCTATATCGTATAAATACGTGTAATCAATTATATCGTCTATTTGCCTGATGTTGAAACATATATTTCTATTTTTTTAAATATCCTTGTTGATCTTGACTAATTATACTAGGTAAAACAGATTGAAGACGTTTTGCTAAGATTTTTGCTGCAATCTTATAATCAATATTTAACAAAGATATAGGTCGCCAATTTTCCAGATTTTCAGGATCTCCTTTTTTTATATATTAAAGAAACAACGCTTTGTTTTTGCGTAATTATAATTCACCTTTTGTATAGCAGTGATTTAACACCGAGACAACAAGCGTTCCAATGATTTGCCAAAATGACTGATAAAACTCTATTGTAAGGCCTTCAAGTCCAGGACTTTTGTTTGGTTTCATATCATTGAGTCCTTTTGTAGCTTCTTCATAAGAAATTTCTCCCTCAAAATTTTCAGCTAATTTTGAGTCTAAAGTAAATTCTAAGTCGACTTCATTTACATACTGTTTATAATGCTCTTCGTCTTTAAGCCCTGATGTATACAGATCTTTATAAAAATTAACTTCAGCTTTGAGTATGTCTTCAGTTTGATGTAGTCTGGCTCCGTCAATCATTAATTAATTGATTACTTTCTTGCTTTGGCGCGATTTTTCAAGGTTTAGGAAATATTTCGAATTGGTTTCCGCTTTTTCAATGAAATCGACTTTTGAACGGATTTGGGCGCCTGTGGCTTTATTTATATATATACTATTTATTTCTCTCTCAAGAAAGGTGATACGTGAGGAAACATTAATGTCGGGGTTTTGATCTTTTAATTCGTATAAGATTTTTAACTCTACTTCTAGTTTACGTAGGTGGTTATGTTGATTTCTTGAAATTTGTTTTGAATATTCAATAGTTTTATTTTTGATTTCTATTTTGCAGAGTTCCCATTTTATATCAAGTTGAACATTTGTTGAGACACTGCATTAAAAAGATTATTTATAATAGTTTTGTACTCGCTATCTTTAAGGAGGGAGTTATTAAATTTCCAGTATCCGCGACCACGTTTATTTGGTATTTTAATCTTTAGCGAAATAGCCATATGGTCGGTCGTTTGTATAATTGCAGGTCTAATATCTGTCGCATATATTTGTGGTACAAAATTAGTTTCAATAAGCCAATAATCTATTCTGCTTTTTCAGTGTTCGACACTAACGGGGTCCCGGGATCCCGAGGACACCAATTTTTTGGGAGGAACACCTGAACTTCAAAGTCCGGTATTCTGTCGGGACACTTAAATTTTGACCGATAAAAGCTAAATATCAGTAAATAAATAGCATTTCATGAATTAATTACCTAAATTTGGGTCACCCTAACTTTCTTGACAGTGCAAGTAAAAAAGATATTAATATTAATACGTCGCACACACTAAAGCGAAAGTATGGCTGACCTTTTCACTATAATTATGTCATGAATCTATAAATAAACAGGTCATTTCACAGTGCGCATGCGGGTTAACGCTTCCGCTTTGTTGTTTACATTATCAACAAGGTCAGAGGTGACGGACTTTAATAATCGGTACAATAATTATGGTGTCAGAGGTGACGGACTTTTATAATCGGTACAATAATTATGGTGAACTAGTTTGCTCATGTGTCAGAACCGCCCAAAAAGATGCCAAAACTGCTGACTTTGATGCCTTAATGATGCGACCATCGAATTGTTACAGTAACATTTACGGCACAAAAGACTGGCATCCTACGGAACTAGTTTACTGGGAAGCCATCCTACTATTCAGCATTTTTTGTTTTATGCCTTGATCAAAACATTATAGAAATAAAATTCCCAAAGTTTTATTATTGATTGAGTTTCAATCAATGGATAAAAAAATTATGACATTTTGGCGCGAAAATAAACATACACTATTTTCCAGTTGTCTGTTCTTCCAGTATGCACTACACTTGGTGGGCAGTCTGATTGATTCACAAGCCAAATGTAAAAAGTATTCCTACTGTTTTTCAATCAAAAGCAATGACATCTGACAAGACCTTGAACCATGGCATTTTTAATGCGTATTTTCCGAAAATCTAAAAATAGTAACAACATCAAGTTTTTGTTTACATTGTACCCATTGTGTGACTTAGACATTCTACCACTTTTGAACCCAATCTAACGACTTAAGACCCAAATCTTCCTCTCTGCCATTGCCAGAGGTTCACATGGGTGACATTGTGCTATAACTAACTTGTCATTGCATGCTGTTGAAAACATGTATAATATGGTGTATACTTGAATAACAAATTGAAAAGTAAAAGGCACTGGATTTGTATATTCAATTTAATATTAAAGCAGGCTCATTAATGAAAATAAAATGTAAAAAATGGAAGGGACTCTTAATTTCAGGAAGGGAAACCTGATTTCAGATGTTGGTGTCCCTTCGGGATCCCTTGGGAAAATGGCTAGTGTAGACCCCTGTTTTTTTGATGTCGTTTTTACGCCTCCATGTAAATTGTTTTTTATCTTTATTAAATAATTTCCAAATATCGCATAATCTATGTGATTTAATTAGATTTAATAAGTTTTTTACAGTTTTGATTTCAGACTTTTGCGTCCTGCTTATACGGTCGCTTAAGTTTAATATGTCATTATAGTCACCGCCTATTATCTTAACTCGTGAGCTATTTTCATGCAAAATATTTGATATTTTGCTAAAAAAGTCGTTTCTTTTTTTACTGTTAGGAGCATATAAGTTCACAAAAGTGTATGAATTATCAAAAACGTCCAAATTTAATAAAATGTATCTGGCCTGTATATCGCATACTTTGTCTAAAATGTTAACTTGTAGTTCATTTCTGATCAATATCGAACAACCTTTACTATTCGACTCACTGTAACTATTTATCAATTTCCATTCAATAAATTCATCTTTAATTATTTGTTCGATCGTGTTTGTGAAATGTATTCTTGAAGAAAGGCAATATCTGCTTTTTGGTTTTTCAGCCATTGAATAACTCGAGCACGTTTACTACTATCTCTTAAACCTTGAACGTTAAGAGATATTATATGAATACTGCTTTGTGTTATTGTATTGCATAAATTAACCTATTAAAGAATATATATCTTTACATATAAAACCCATATTATTAAGCTGAAGATAATGTGATGTGTTGGTAAATAATAATAATATATGACACTGACGTATACGAAGTAGATATCTTGATTAACGAGTGTGTGGTCAAGTCCTATGGTAAGCATCCTTAACATAAAGAAAGCGAAATATGAAAAATGCTAAAGGAACCATACATGTATCAAATTCAAATACACAAAGGTTAAAAAACTTCAAATGAAGTAAATTAAATATGTATAGAACTTGTATATCTAGATATCCATTGAAAATATCGTGTACAAACATAAATAAAATCCGATAGTAAGGCTACATGTAACATAATTAAACAAATATGATATATAAATATCAATATGTTCTGACAGGACAACTATTTTCGAAAGCAATTGTATACAATGCAGTCTAGTATTTATATGATTATATTCCACGCACGACGTAACAATCGATACAGTTTTTGGACATCTCATGTAATAATAAGGCCAATAAGACATTTACTATGGTTTTGTACACATTCATTCTATTTCATGAAGTAAATTAAATATCTATAGAAATCTTAGCTATCAAAAGAGATCGTGTACATAAACGTAAAGAAAGTTTAATAATAATGACAATATGGCTAATATATGTAATTGCGAACATAATTAAACAAATATGCTTTTTAACAATCAATATATTCTGATTGGCCATACCGAATTAAATAATCGGTACAGTTATTGGACAATAAATTATTGAATGACAGTAAAGTATTTATGTGATTAAATTCCACACACGACGTAACATCTAATGTTATTATTAAGGCCAATAAAACATATACAATGGTTTTCGTACACATGCGTTCTATTTCATATACACCTTTTTACATTTAAGAGTATTCTATTAACAGTTAAAAAAGTAAACTGTCATACAAAAAGACACTATATTGAACGTCATGTTCTGATATATTTTGAATTAGTTTTAAGTAAGTATTTCACTCGTTTTTCAAACTCATGGTCCATCAATGTTTTCAAAAAATTCGAGTCCGGGATATCAGTCATGGCATGTATAATTATGATGCTATGATTTCTTATTTTTCTTTTTCTTCGACTTCGTAGCTTGTTCGTGGATAACTTCGACAGGAGTTGGCGGAGAACGTTCCTGTGCACATGGCTGTTTCCCTTTGTTGGGTGTACACGAAGCGGTATCTACATTGCCCATACGTACGAATTGTGTAATGGTTTGTTGGCATTGGCCAGGGTCTCTCGATCTCGAAGATTCACGTGATTGACTGGTTGCCTTCTTGCGTGTATCTGATGCAACGGGGTTGGTTTTTGATTTATTTAAAATAACCTGTTCAGAGATTGTTCTATCAGAGGATTCGTCTTCCGACGAGTCTTGGTCTTGGATGTCAGACTCAGATTCAGACACCGAATCTGAGAATGGACAGTCTGCTTTCTTGTGTCCCGACTTGTTACAGTTCACACAGACCCAGTCATTTGGACAATCAAAAGATTTGTGTCCGGTTTGTAGACACTTGTTGCACTTAAGTTCAACTTGAGTAACTGATTTTGCTTGGCCTTGATGGTAAACGCGTGCCGTAAATTGTGCTATCGGCAAAGTTGACGGGAGAGATTCCTTTAGGGATAATGTCTTAACAATAACAATTCGATCTCCGGTTTCGCAGTTTGTTAATTTATTGTCAATTCTTAGTTTTTCCCTAAATGTTTTTATGATTTCTATGTTTTTTAATGTTAAGCTTCTGGTGATGACGCCATCATCAACAGAAAGTGGAATGTTTTTCACTCTGACCATTGTAGTGATTTCATTATCAAATCTGCCTGGATTTGTTTGCAACACAGGGATAGTTTTGCCCCTTAAGGGTACCCCTTCAGCCATTAGTTTCACTTCATCATCAAGATTGTCAACATAAATTCGCCACATGGCTCCGATTCGCTGCAATCCTTTGATGTGGGATGGAACAATCTTCAAAGAGATTGCTTTATACAGTTCAGAATGTGAAATCCATTCAGACCGACCAGGGCGTCTATGGCCAAAGAGTTCAAACTCCCGCATAAACACTAACGGGACGCCATTTTGCCCAGTGGCATTTGTTTCAACATTGCTACTGTCAGTCATTTCTCAATGATATCTTATCAAATCAACAATTTTGACTAATATATTGTGATCCCGACATAATAACTAATATCCATACAAACATACCTGATAAAGATGAGCACTAGCGTCGAATCTATGTATCGGATGATGATGGATATAAGGTGATCGTCAAGAAGTAATAAGTCCGTCAGGTCTCAGTCGTGGTCAGTCAAAGTCTGTCTGTTTCCTGCTAGCTGGTTCCCTACATCAGCTTCTATTAGACTGGTTATCATAAATGAATAATGTGACTGGTTCCCAGATCACAACACACCTCCCCCTTCTATTTTTTAAGATGTTTCATTATCTATCTAGATATATGAAAATAGTAAATAAGCCTTATGTCAATTTGACAAAGCTAAAATATACCCAACCAATTGGGAAATTATTATTTGTGAAAACTTCCCAAATTCTCATTAAAAAGATCACTTAAAAACACCCAACCATTGGATGATACCCCATTAACTAAAATGTTTGATATTTACAAATATCTACATATATATAAATAAATGAATGTCAACTGAGTATTACTCACTTGAAAATTACCCAGCCATTTGATTATCACATAATATTGATTACTAATTACCATGCATAACTGCTCATACACATATTGAGCTATATGCAAATAAAATATAAAAGTTTGACCCAACCATTGGGTTATAGTACAAAGAAATTGAATGTTATTTAACGAATCTGAATTATGGCTTATTATTTGTCTTCCAATCTCCTTGTCGTTTATAATTTGTATAAACGTCTGGTATTTTCCATAGTCATGCTACATATGTCTTTTACGGTCGAGTTCCGACATTTGGCTATTTCAGCAGCTACATCCCCAATGAATTTGGGATTGTTCATACTTGCAGCTTTTGACATTTTCAGATATGGAGAATCCGTTTCAATTAATAACCGATTCTGTGGTACTTTCTGCAGTGCTGCTTGCTGATAATTGTCAAAGAACCAGACCATTCCAGTAAACCCAAAATAAGTATTGGGAAATTCAGACAGCCAACTTCTCATGGTCTCAGTTGTACCAGTAAAGCAATGTAAATGAAAAGGTTGATTTCTGGCAGTGTTCCCACTAGTTTTGATGAGATTTAAACATCTTCGGTATAATTCTCCAGGTTCTTTGTCCCTTTGATCTCTTATATGTAGAATCACGGGAGTCCGGATTGAGACCAAACTTAAAACCTCTACCAACATCTTCTCTTGGTTCTCCCACTTCTCCTCTGGTTCCGTATGATCCAATCCTACTTCACCCAAAGCCACAACATTGGCAAGTTTTAATTGTTGATCTAACTTACAAAGAATTGACGGTAAACTGTCAATGGATGAAACGTTCCGTGGATGTATTCCTACAGAGGCTGAAAAACCATGCCCAAGATGTGTATAATCTCCCAAAAAGTGTTTGGGATCGCAAAAATTGGCTATTCCACCTACTACTTCCACTTCATTTCTTGGAATTGAACCCACAGACATATTAATCAAATCTTGGGTAGAGCTGAACTTGTTTAAATTTAGTTTGAACAGTGAGCGGTCTAAATGAAAATGACTATCCATGGCTTTAGGTTTGGTTGGCACTGGAATCTCTTGTTGAACAGAAAAATTGTTGTCCATGGCTTCAGAATTTGTTGGCACTGAACTGACTTGTTGAACAGGTGCCGTTGAAATGTTTATAGAAATTGGTTGTACTGTAGACGAACGAGTAGAAAGTTGGACTGCAGCGTCGTCTGTGTTTGTAGAATGCACTGTTCTTTTTCCTTCAGTTAGAGTAACTTCCAGAGTGTCTGGCATGTTTCTACGAAAATGATGCCTATCTTCAACTGACAGAGCTTGGATAAGTTCTAAAAGGATCCTCCAATGTCCAACCAGTGCCCAAGAATTAATTGGGTTAAACTGGAAATGTTTGGGACAATCCCAATTTTCAAGTTCTTTCCATAATTCCAACCACTCCTTTACTTCATCTGTAATAGGAACATTCCTAGAAATCCAAATTGTTTTTTGACAATAATGATAAAGTTTGACAATACTACGTTTGCTAACAATTTTCTCCGCGAGCCAAAACAAACTTTCAAGCCTAAAATTATGCATTTGGGAATTGTTCATGTTCTTTTGATGAAATTGTTTTGGAAGATGATGATATTCAACGTGTTGACGAAGATTTCTGAAAGCCCCACAAGACAGTGGACACGATTGGTCATTGATACGCACCTTTGACCCTTTGTTTGGAACTGAAGTATTGGGTCCTCTCTGTCTTAATGTCCTATCTCTTAGAAGTTGTGGATCTTGACTGGTTTCATCATCTGAGATTACTATTACATTTGAATTTGAGTTTATATTGTTATTCATGTCAACCTCCATAGCTTCATCCAATATATTGGATTCTAATTTCACAGGTAGTATTGTCTCATTAATTTGACTAGAAGAGATGTCAATAGAGTCTTTAATTTCAGTTTCCACCATCTCCTCTTCACCCAAAAATTGGGGTTCCAGATCCAAAATGGGAACAGATGTATTAATTTCAGTTTCCACTCTTTCGTCACCGCCCAACAGATTGGGTTCCAAATCTAAATTTGATTCAGTTGTATGTATTCCACCCAGGTATTTGGGTTCTAAATCCAAAAGTGAGTCATTTGAAATTGATTCAGTTGTATGATTTCCACCCAAGTCTTTGGGTTCTGAATTTAATAGTGAGTCATTTGCCATATCATCTTCATCACCCAAAAGATTTGGGATAACTTCATCTGGGGTAACAATAGAGTCAACACTGAAAGAGTCCACCGGTTCACTTTTAACAGTATTTCCCAAAAAGCGAATATCCCTACTAGAAAAAACGTCATTACCAGTGTCTGTTGATAAACAGGAGTTTCCCTTTTTAATAGGTTGGTTACTCTTTCCCCAAATTGATTCCAATGATTTTAAACATTCGGTCGTTAGAATATTATCTGCATAGCTTTTGGCCTCACGGATGAACTTAAAATTTCTACGACTCTGTACAATCTGACATTGTTCTGTAACAATCCTATTAATCTTTTCTTGGTCCTTGACCAAACCTAATTGAAAGATCAATAATTTGGCAGATGGCATCTGTACTTTGCGAGAACATAAGGTTTCCATTTCCCGTACAATATCATCGGGATTAATTGGAATTATCCGTTCTGTTTCTTTCCATGACCTTTTTGGGCTCCCTTCCAAAGACTCGGAATCTGTCATCCTGTAAAGTTAAATCAAATTCCATTATCCTGAGATGCCCTTATTCTCCTTCTCGCAAGCCGTACAATCATACATACTCAAAGTCACCCACTCCTCTCCTCTATCATTCACACAGCGCTCATAAAAACATATCCTTACATTTATCACAGTGTATCCTACATTTAATCTCTGTTTGTGATGAAGTCATATAACAATTATAACGTCTTCAGGTTTTTATTTTAAATAATTCTGAACACCTAATTGACACACTACACTTCGCTTTTAATCATATAGCGTTATCAATAGCGTCTGTAGCAATATAAATTCTAGTTATATAAGTTCATTTATAATAAACTTTCTGTAAAATAATTTATCATGATTCCTTATATCATGCTTGGTAATCTTGAACTTATTTTAAGTGCTTTCAGTGCTTTGATTTGTTTAATGTTATTTTCTACAGTTCTCCCCCTTTTTATTAATTTAGACATTTATTATGGGTGAATGTTTTGAATAAAGTGTTGCTCTAGACGTGGTGTATATGCTTTTATTTGTTGGACATTTAGTGTTGATAAAACATGTACTGTTGATAGTGTTTCTCTTGAAGTGGTATATATGCAGTTTATTTGTTGGACATTGCTGTTAAAACATATACTGTTGATAAAACATTGAACTGAACTGTTGAGTGTTGTATTCATGAAATATCAATATTGCACTTGAGATAAAAACTACTACCAACAACCCTTTCTAGCTTTCCACAATAAGCTTTCCTTGCAACTTTATTTTAACCCTAACCTGATGATGTTCAGGACAATCTGATTGGAAATGCCCCATTCGTGCATATTGCAAACATCGCTTACTTGCTGAAATTGAGCGTAACATCAGTACCTTTGATTTTACTCTCTCCCAGTTCAAATAATCTAGTCCAATATGTCTGGATATGTTTGAGATTTCAAGCATCTTACTTTGGGACATTTGAGCGACCGCAGCTACGCTTTTCTCTGCTGACACCTTCTTTATGGGTTTAGACCCTTGGCACAAGCAAGTTATTTTGTCCATTACTTGTGCCACAGTAGCTGGCCTCTCTCTTATGGCACGTTCATCACATGTTTGGTCTTGGGTTATTTCCTTGTACCTAAACTGATGTGATAGTTTGTCTCCCGGGGACTTTGTGTCCAGGCCATTTCTCTCCGAAAGTCGGAATTTACTTTCACCAGCTCCTAATCTACCTAATTTATCACATTGGGACCCTCTTTCCCAGATATTACCCTTTGTTATTTGGGAGTCACTTCCTCTAGCCCCAGAACTAACCAAATCATCAATCTGGGACCTTCTTTCCCGAACATTACCATATGTGGGTCGGGAGTCACTCTCTACAGCCCCAGAACTACCCAAATCATCAAATTGGGACCTTCTTTCCCGGACATTACCATTTGTTCGGGAGTTACTTTCTCTATCCCCACATTTACCCAAATTTTCAAAGTGGGGCCCTCTATCTAAATCGTCCAATCTATCCTGGGCATCACTTATACAAGTATTTTCTCCACTATCCCTTAACATACCCGACATCGGGTTCTTAATTTTACTCTGAAGCATTTCCCCATGAACACTGCTTAAGTTATTAGGTTCATAATTCATAACCCCAATACTTTCTCCACTATCCCTTAACGTACCCGAAATCGGGTTCTTAATTTTACTCTGAAGCATTTCCCCATGAACACTGCTTAAGTTATTAGGTTCATAATTCATAACCCCAATACTTTCTCCACTATCCCTTAACGTACCCGAAATCGGGTTCTGAACTTTACTTTGAGGTTTTTCCTCATGTACACTGCTCAAGTGATTAGGTTCATTATTCCTAACCCCATTCATGAAACCAGCATTTGGTACACATTGGTACCCTGGCTGATAACCCATGTAACCTGGGCACATGCCATTTATTCCCAGACCTTGTTGCATTTGTGGGTGCATCATTTATGGATTCATGGGATATGGATACATCCAAGGCGGCATCATAGTCGGAAATGAACCCATTGGATATGGATTGGGTGGTTGAAATGGTAGATGGGATTGGTACGCACATGTTGGTTGCATTGATGGATACACTAGTGGTAATGTACCAACAAGAGGAACTGAATATGCCATGAGTCCCTTGATGCGTTTCCTACAGTTTAATTATTAAAACTTTGTGGCTTTGAACTTTTGTGCCTCCCTTACTTTTTCAATTGCTTCATTCATAGTTCTCTAATTTAATACAACCCTAAACATTCCCCCTTTTCACCAAATTAAACCTTATCCTAAAATTCTTAGTTGTATTTAAACCTTTGGCTATTATCATTTCATCTCATTACTTTCCAAATTACTTGGAATCTTTATTATAGATACGCTTGTAACGGATAGCAAACTTAAATCAGATGCTGTTTTTAAGGTGAAAATCCAATTTCTTGGAATAAATTCTTATTCCCAGAAGCAGATATAGTACCTTTATTAGTTTTCATTAATATTTTCCAAAATATTGGAAATAATTAATGATTGCACAAGTTAACACCCTTTTTATGATTTTATTTTCTCAAAGAATACAACCTAATTCAGTTTGACTACTTATATTTATTATCGTTATAAAATCACAATTTCAAAATACCTACGTGTTTCCTAAGAACTTAGGAACAATCCACTTCTTCTTGAAAAAAATTCTTTTATGGTTAAACTGTCAATTTATTATATTCATCCATTATGACTATTACCAAATAATTGGTATAAATAACTAGCACTCTGTAAAACTCTTTCTCCCCAGCTTGCAATATTTGTCTACAGAATACATATACCAAGTTCTTGGTAATTCAATATTTAATCTATATTTATATCACAAAATTATCAATAATTTAGTATAGCTTTTCCAAACACTTAGGAAACTTATATAGACAATTATTATATCCGACACTTGTTGTTTTTACACATTAGAATTAAGTGACAATTGTTATATATCCAATAGTTGGATCTTTGACACAGAGTAGTGCACCCTAGTTAATAAGTGACGATTATTATATCAGACACATGTTGTCGTTGTTTTGACACAGAAGTATTTAGTGAAAATTATTATATCCAATAGTTGGATTCTTTAACATAGTAGTATTCACCGACAATTATTTCTAATTTGTCAGACATCCAATATCCAACAATTTGGATGTGATGTTTAGTTTAACTGACTTACTTCACCGTCAAAAGTCAGCAACTGGCGCCCTCAGGTATAGGAGAGCTGAATATTTCCCAACTTATGGCGATGAACACGCCACTTCCGGTCAATGAAACGTCACTTCCGGTTAACGTCGGAATGTAATATGCATGAAATACGCACTAATTCTACAAAACATGCATAAAAAATATGTCAGTAAACAATTTTTAGTGCAAACAAAATAGATGAAATAGAAATATTCAACGGAAAATCTCCCGGCTAATTTCAAAATTTCAAATTCCAAATTATGATACAAAAAGGCCAATAATTGGTCTATTTCAATTGCATGTTATACACAATTCAATGATTGAATGTAATCTCAGCATTACACTGAACAGTTATTGCAATATTACAATTGAAAATAAAACGGAAGCCTGTTCCGATAAATTTCAAAGTGAAAGTATCAGATTCAGAATATTAAATCCTGATATAACGGACCAAAATATCAAAAGTTGGTCCAAATCAATTGCAATTCATAAATATAACATACATCCAATGTATTCTCAACATGTCATTGAGAAATAATTGCAATATAATGATTTGAAAATCTTGAAACACAAATTTTCAAGATGGCTGCCAACCACAAAATTGAGACTTTTTGGCAACAATTTAAACGCAGGTAAAATGTACCAGTTTAAGTCGCAGCGCCATTATTGTGATCCCGACATAATAACTAATATCCATACAAACATACCTGATAAAGATGAGCACTAGCGTCGAATCTATGTATCGGATGATGATGGATATAAGGTGATCGTCAAGAAGTAATAAGTCCGTCAGGTCTCAGTCGTGGTCAGTCAAAGTCTGTCTGTTTCCTGCTAGCTGGTTCCCTACATCAGCTTCTATTAGACTGGTTATCATAAATGAATAATGTGACTGGTTCCCAGATCACAACAAATATTCGTTACCTGTACTTTCTATCCAATATATTCCACTTATTTTAACACATATTTCACACTGCTACTGTTCTGTTTGGCGTTTTAAACCAATATTTTTTCTACCTGACATAAACAACACAACCGTGGTACGCGCTAATTTTATCATCCCAATTTTGCACACCTATACCGACAAACCAAACCTAAGTAGATGGTAGTGAAAATATAATGACATACATTAATTAAGACGTTTCTAAAAATCTAAGCTCCCTATACGCTAAATACCTAGACTTGAATACTTTACCTATACACTCATTAGATGTCTCCATACATAATTTATCCGTATCAGTGACCTTTGCACGAATTTCATAAGAAAGGCAATTACCTCTTGGATTACGTCTATGACAATATATAATTACTTTATGTGTCTGAGCGACCTGAGAAGCAATCGACTGGAGAGTTACACGCTGATAGGAAAGTGTAGGCGTACAATGTTTCGTTTCATAGGAATGTTTGTTAAGCATTTTTTTCAAAATGGCCTGATACTCCAAAACAGCCTACTGATCACAAGATGTCACAAAATCTAGCTCCAATGAATATTTACTCAATTGCATACAAATACATAAAAACCAATGAACAACATCAGTATCGAGGATATAAGATGTCAAAGGACGTTATTATAAATACTACCTGCCTGAAAAATGACTTAAATGAGGAAATAGTTACAATGGTCAGCGCTACAGTTGAAGTTAATATTATATCCAAAAACATGAGGTAAAATGTCTAGAAATACAAGTAGATGCCCTGATCACTACGGTGAGTGATTTAGAGGCTGACTTTGAAACTAGCAACCAGAAAAGCAATCGCCACTGTGAAATACACTACAAAACCCCTTAAATATTAATGAAAATACAGAGAACAATGTTATTTACATTGCCAAAGAAGGAGGACCAATAACCTGAATGACATTGACATCTAACATAAAGATGGCAAAAAAAACTTGGTGAACGAAGAGACATACTAATAAGTTTAAAGGCAAAGTCTGCGTTCACGAAATGTATGAAAGATCTTTGAACCAACAAAAGCATTGTATATATAAATGCACAGCTCAATCCCCGTAGAAAAGAGATTTCTGCTAAATGTAAATGCTATAAAAAGAATTCGATGATGGTGATGATTGGACAAAGGCTTTTAAAGTTATTGATCAACAAATCTAATGTTAAGTACTTTCCTTAATTAAAGGGCGATAACTTTCTAGTGACCAAAGCGTTTTGGCTGGTTTCCGCGCTTGACAATATATTATGCCTATACACATTCTGATTAAGTCACGGTTGAACGACCGTTTGTAATGTTATTGAGCTGACAACATACTGGACACAATCCGTACAAACGTCCGCCCGCCTGTACGCCGCAGGTGAAATTTAATACGTCCCGTTTTTAAATGGGCTTATAAAAGAAAAATATGTATTTGTGTAAAAGGTTCCAAAGGGCCATAACTCTTTAAATATTAAAGTTGGAGTTTTAAAACTTTTCACAAAAGAGCACATTGTTACTGTGAATCAGTAAATGAAGATGAAAGTTGATATATTCAATGATTGTAAACAACACAATAACAATAAAAAAGGACAAATCAGTCTTTTGATAATACGGTCCCCCAGGGACATTTCTCTGAAAATATTTTGAAACGGGCAAATTGTTTCTGAAGAGAAGATTTTCAAAGTTTTCCATGTAGACATATAGGGAAAACTAGACCTTGCGGCAATGTTTTTTTGTGAATAATAATAGAATGAAGGAATTTAATATGTTGGCACCTAAGGAACAAGGCTACCCATATTGAAATATAGTGGTTACTAGCCCTGCCTACTAGAGGTCATGTTCTTACGAATCAATATGGGGTGGAGAAGGACCACCAAAGAAACATTCCTGTAAAGATGAAATTTTTCAGAGGTGTATGAGGAAAAATAAACGCTTGAAGGGAAATGTTGACGAAGGACGGACGGACGACCCTTTCACAATAGCTCACGCTGAGTACTCTGTGCTCAGGTGAGCTTAACACAAGAGAGCAAGTATGACCCTTTTGCCTGTATGCCTTGCATTTATTAAGTAGAGAAGAAACATTTCTTTGAAATTATTTTAGAATTGGGCAATCGGCTTTGAGGAGACGATTCAAAAGTTTTTATTGTTGCATTTTTATCGTACAATACAGAATGATGATACTTCATGAATGGCCATTCATTGAACCCGATTCTTTTAATTGGTATAAAATAAACATTGTCCCGTGTGTATCAATTTAAGTAAACGAGTTACATAATTGAAAAAAAACACCCCAGTTTTTCGCTCTGACATGTCACTTGCAAAAATTTAAATGGGTAAAGTAAGTAATTTCGAAAATCTAACACGTTCTTACTCAATTTATTAACATACTGATTGATAACATGCTTTGTAAATTATCTGTTTTGACTGTTTTAGTGACATGCACAACATAAATAAATCGACAAACTATATTTTAATTTTACATAGCAAATAAATATAACTCACACCGTACGGATCACTTCGTACGAATATGATGTACTCTAAACGTTCACTCACGAAATTTCACGAATGATTTTCAAAGTATTGTCCTCGAAACTCAATGCATTTTTAGTTTCGATTGACCGACATGTTGAACATGAATGCGTACCACCCTATTTCGTACCTGCGTTCCGCCGACCTATTGTCACTTATGCCCCCATGACTTTACAGGAAAGGCTTGTGCGAATCTAACACGAGTATCTTGAACTATCTCCGGTATAATTAATTTCCATGTTTCTGTTCTTGTTTCTAGCCGTATCGCAGTCAACCGGCCCAATATGGTTTTGTTTGTTGCACTTTTATGTTTTCACCAACAGGCTTTGCAAAAGTAGTTGTTTGTAATTCGTACAACATTTAAAAGGTTTGTGATATCTACGTGGTTTTAGTCAATTACATTCTTACAATTCCTAAATTTATGCCTATAAGCCTCAGTGATTACCTCATAACCGTTTAAAGTGAGTTTCTCTCCTAATATTCTTTTTTTTCTAACGCAGTTACGGCCGTCTCAACTATATCTGTCTAACTTTACACAAGTTTTCTGGCTGTATTGTCTACGTTCAAGTTTAAGTCTATGCTGTAGCTCAAGGTTCCTTAATTTGAATCCAGATTGTGATTTTACAAGAAGACACTCCCTTCTAAAAATGCCTAGTCTTATAAATAACTGACAAAGGCATTCTCAAACTTGCTTGCCCATAGAAGATTTAATTTCAGACACCTAATAATGCTTGGCAGGATTTGAACAAATCAGTATGACCAGCCAAATGGAACTCCTCCAGTGAAGGCATTGATATAAAATTACCTAAGTTAAATGACATGGTTATTTTTTGCGTATGACAACCACAACATGAGTAAATGAGAAATTTTAAGAATAATGGCATTAGTCCAAAAGTTCACAAAATATGATCGTGGAAATCTAAATGTCCATATAATATGAGCACCTTCATATCCAACAACACTGCAAAATAATTTCCACACATGGTTGAAATTCAGTCCTCACAGAAAAAGATTGTTTTTAGAGATGTTTTTGCACTGGTGAAACTTTATTTTTACCCATCAACAAATTGGCCAGAGAATGTTGCCCCTCTATATCATGCCGGTCCACGCTATAGTAACCACTGGTCTTTTGATTTTTCTGAATGAGTAATAGAAGGACTTGCATTTTTTCTCTTCTTTGTATTGTGTTCAAATGCAATAGAAGAAGAAAATTGAAAAACTAGACGATCACTCCGATTAATAAGATTTTATTAACGATCAGTGTGTCATCCCATTTGCAGACAAGAGTGTAACATTAAGTGAACGTTTTGTACTGTTGAAACAAAACTATTTCAACACAATTAAACATGTACATAGTATCTGTATAATCAAAAATAAATATAAATATAAAAATATAACCAATAAATGTAAAAAAAAAATGCATAAAAACAATCTTTGCATATATTCCAATTTCAAATCGGTCTCTGCGAGGTTAAAAACTCTCTTTGTTCGACTTCATAAACATTATGTTTTTATCTGAAACGTGAATGATTGACAGTTTAATTTCCTGTAATAAGAAATGAGTTCCTGTTTAAAGAAAGGAAATAACAAAGTGCGAATTATGTTAAAGACATAGAGTGGCAAGACAAGTATATCATACAAAGTCAGCAAATAAAAAATATATGATATTTTTGACAGTTTGACAAGGAAATTCTACACTTAACATGACATACTGAAAGACGAAATACAGTCGATCTGATGTTGTAAAGCCTGGTTAGTGTCAGCAACGCTTGCGACGTCGTCCGCGAACATTGTTTGTTTCGTCCATACTGTCATTTATTTGCATTTTACCACCACTTTATTATAACATATACTCTGTGTTTTTTTGCAATAAGAAAATATATGTCACATTTTGAAGGCATCGTGTCCAATGCTGAAAATGAATGTTTTTATTGGCAATCCATATCGACTCTTTAATAACATAATATTTGTAAAGTAATGACTATTCTATATCTATTTTGGGTATAACATTAGTTACAGAAATAAACTTTGATTAAATTCAGTGATGTACATACTTAGTTTGTTTGATACTATAAGGTTCTTTCCGCTTTAGTCAGACTACTGTTAATATGCAATATATTGAAACACATCTTGTAGTATTATTTGTCTGGTAGCGTAAAAAAGAGAACCTGTTTAATATCAAGAAAACTATTTGAATGTTGGCAACCTTCCCTGCAATGTTGACGAATTCCGAAATAATCATAAATTATGTTTATAGTGTTAAAACAACTGCTTTCATATCGTTGCTTCAGTGGTCCAGCGGTAAAGACCTCGTCTAGTAGTCTTTAGATCCTTGTGATCCTGCCGCCGATCTCAATTGTTCTTATTTAGTCTTTTTTTCTAGTGCTCTTCGTTATTTCTATATTTCAGAACGTTATTTCTTACTTTTGTACTCAAAATATTCGATAATGTTGGGTCTGATTGGTCTTTAAATAACTTTTGTTGAAATGATACTTTTTTATGACGATTATGAAGAAAGTTATAATTACTTATACAAAGTCACTCCTGTTGTCGCGATGTCATGCGAAGTCTGGTTTTGTGTTGTGGTGGTAACCCGGAGGAAACTTTCTTGTCCAGCTTGGTGACCACAAACCAAACTCACATGTGTCCAGGCCGGGTATCAAATCAGCCAGTGTGCTATTTTTTATATGTTCTTATTCTACATTGTACATCTTCCAAAATCCTTGCCCATCTTCGTCTTGTCTTCTTTATATTGTATCTGAAACCTAATATCAAGATGCAATTTGTTTGCAATTATGAGAGTACTTAGGCATTGACAAGATTGCTAATGAACGTTTTCGTTCTACAAGACAGTGTTTTTCTGAGTTGTTATGTGATAACAAGTATTGCTTATCGCCTTATGTTGCTGAATTAGATATCCTTTGTTTTGACTTCATTTAGAGTATACACACTTCTTTGGGAGTGCTACCGGCATAATTATATATTGTTTTGATATATTTCATGAATTTTCTACGTAAAACCATTGTTGCTAATTTGCAATTCTAGTTGATTTTGAACACCTTCAACTTTCTTTTAGTCCCTCTAACGATTGAGACATAGATCAACACCAGACAGAGAGAGAAAGACATTTTCAATCCCTCATTTTGAGCTCTGTTTGTTACATTATATAAGGTGTGCTTTTCATGCTTTATATTCAAATTACAGAGGTTTATAAGGCCTTTCAGATAAATTGCGGTCTTTGTGTCATATTTTAGTTTAAAGTATTGACCGTTTTAAAGAGATAGGCCAAAATGTTTTGAGACGCAAGGTATTAATATTTATGACTACTGAAAGTGTTTCTTTGTCTGTTTTGGGTTTTGATTCTCCTGCCATCAAACAGAAACGTAGCAGTAGTTTTAATTGCCTGAATATTAGATTTGAAAAATCGAATAATTTTAAATACAAATGTAGCAAAAGATAATTTCCATGTTTCATTCATATTTCATTAAGCTTATTAGTGTTCTAGTTGTGTTTTATACACCAAAACAAGTCACCCCTCACCCTTTGGAAGCACGGCCGATATTGTTTTTATCTACACTCACACAAATGTCTACGAGACACCTGTATATACGTAGTCCGCAGAGGAAATCTTTGTAAGACTCTTTAAGGAATGCAATTACTTCATTGATTACGTCTCTGAGCTGTATTAATGATTTTTAGAAGCAATCGACGTACGGAAATGACTAACGTGTAGCACTCGGTACAATTCTATTCAGAAAAAAAACAACGTTTTATTAAACAACATTAAAAGAGCAGATATTATCATTGAATTTATATCGACCATTCAACAGCTGTGATACCTAATTTTCTATCAACACTTTTTACACAGTTGTCATTGTGGGTCAACTGTATTATTGGTCTTGATAAAAAAACGAAAATGCATATAAAAACTTGCTATATTTTATCTTTTAATTAAAGCTGCCCAAAATGATAACAATACAATCAATCACATAAGAGTTTGAGTTTATTCGCCTCAATATGAACCCTGTCTATCTTTGATGGTTCTAGGTGAATCCTTTTACTTTAATGTTTGAAGATACATGTATATTCTCCCAAACAATTAAAGGTCAATGTAACTATCGAGTCATCAGACTACATTCACCGTTTTGAGTTTGAGTTATAATTGTATTTGCTATATTTGCATGTTAGCATGGTTTGTTAACATAGCGAGCATTATATAGATCCACTTAAGACCCTCCGGAGTTTGCACTTAAGTAGGGGTCCAAAAAAGAGATGTGCATCGGTTACATAAATATACATTTCAAAGAAGTTTCTTAACCAAAGAATCAGCATATGTTTTAGTCCAAAGTTTGAATGCATATGTCTTTCAAAGTTTTCATCATCGAAAAGAATATAACGAAAACGCATATTTCTTCAAAATTTCTTCTTGTAAAAAATATTTCTAAAAAATAATTCAATATATAGAGATTGAAAAACTTACATCATTCAGTTTTATTATTGAAATATATAATTCACAATGAATGGAAAAGTTTAATCAACTATCCATAGTTAAAGTATTTTCATATCAATACAATCACAAGTACATGTGCCCGAGGATGACGGCATGTATGAACACAGGTCTCGTTTCTTATTAATTGCTATATACATTGAATGCAAACTTGAACAGCTATACCGACTTTTTCGACTCTACATATCATACGTGATAATGCCAAAGCATGGTTGTGTTACTTAGGTAGTTCTATCAAACCTAATAACATAGCATTTCACCAAGATGTTGTTTTAAGGCAACAGCATCATGGCTCATAGCACACAAGCAGCGAGAAACACAGCGCTACAGAATTACTATAATCTTGCCGTTCAATATATATTTAGTTCATTTCGCGGTTAACTCATTTGCACGGTTATTGTAAGATTAGTAAAAATTCTTGAGGTCTAAACCGGTTTATATTCACCAAAACCAAAATAACATCCCACCTCGTGTTGAGATATATAATGTTTTTATTATTGTCATATGCCCGATTTAAATAAAGATGATGTTTATATCTTTTATTTGCGGAGTTCAAATATGCCTACGCTGATTTTACTAAAATACCTATTAAGGCTACTAGGGTGAATACAGGCCCTGTGGATCAAACATAAGGTTTTTTATGTAAATTGTAATTATAATTCAGAACAAAAATGCTGAGCGAACGCTAACGTATGTTTGCAACATATAGAGTATAACTAAACTATCGCACCTAAGGTGAAGGATATTTAAACAATAAACACTAGTTACTACGGGAGCAAGTCCAGTAGTCATTCAATCAACCAAAGCCCTCTTTAAGACCCTCAACAATACAGACTGGCAATCCAAGTATCTAATTAACTTCATCAATTCATGTTGGTGTTTGTTATAAAAACTGTTAACAATCGTGTCCATCTTAATTCATAATATTATTTTGATAAAGGGCATGATTTCAAATGTTAAAAGCGTTCACCTTTGACTCAATTTAAGGGTCAATACATTGTAGGAGTTCTGTTGTTGTTTTTTTTTTCTGTTTAATGCATGAGTTTTAAAATAACTGTGGCCATAGTGTTGTTTGAATGATGAATTTAAGTTATTAAAAGACAGATTAACTGCCCATACATACCTACTTTCAAAGGTTGAAACATGTGTTTAAATACAGTTTTTGGAATGAACTCTTCACTAATGAATTAAATTATAAAACAAAGGTCTAATGAATTGAATGCGAGCAAACATAGGGATCGTGTATTTTCGTAAGATAAACCCCAAAATGTGTTGCCAATGTGAAAACGATTGACCTTATTAAACTGCCAACATTGTGAAATCAAACAGAAAAAGGACACCAAATATGTTTTATTCAATTATAGGAAAATCTACATCGAAAGAGCATTAACTTCGTATGTTCAATGGAAGCAATGGAATACCTTATTAGCTAACAAGACTTATAACAGTGATAAAATGTACACATCTCATTTGTATTAAGAAGGAAGAAGATGGTATTAATTTGAATAATACAACATGCCTTCAGGAAATGATTATCAGACACTATCCCATAAAATTGGTGGTTTCATGAAAAGGGATATGTTCTCTCGGAGGAGATAATCACATGTTACATGAAACAATATTTGCTCAGTAGAACTCTGTCGCTGTTTCGATAAAAGATATTCAACATAATGTGACTGAAAAGTGTATCATGTTAAGTTCTTTCATCACAATGTTAATGGTAGGTCTTTCCCGCTGATTTAAGTAACGTTACAGTCGTTTGTGACATTAAACACAGCGAACGAGGGATGATACAAAATAACGCGGATAAACTATGATTACAATTTATTTCTTATTGAGAGCAAAACAAACCCAATTTTTTAGAACAGGTATGCAAAGTTTCATAACCTATTATTGACTATCACAGGAATTTTTTAGAAAAACAACAACAACATCAACAGGCATGGTGGGGTATCCCGAGCACGGCATCGACTTTCAGGACGTCGAGTGGCAACTATCTAACATAATACTTTATATCCATATCGAGTGTTTCATGTTGTCGCCAGACGATGTCCATTGTAATGGACAAATGAGGCACACCGGAGAAACCCGGCAAGAAGCAAGTTAATATATTTGTTCAATTAATTATGTGCATAGTCCCTTAACACATTTGTCAAATGAGGACCATCTTCGTAATGGAGTCGTCATATAAACCGAGGTCACATAAGGCACTTGAATCATTCACTGTTTTTTCTAGACTGCTCGTCTTGAAAGGTTTTATGCCCGATGTGAATTTTAGGACACATTTACTTTTTTGCAATGCATGCACTTTCCTTCAAGATGTCTTTTTGTTTTTCATTTATTGTTTCAGTAAGGGAATTCACATGTTTATTCTCAAGTATTGATTGCGCATGCCCAGCGCGGTATTGATGATACCAAGATTGTGACGTCACGCCATAGGTTTGTGAGCATTTGTTTTCAAATACGAGAATTGCAAGTATAAAGTAGATATGAAATTTGAAATATACATACAATTTAACAAATTATGTTACTTAACATTAGGTTAGTTCCCATGCTGTTTCATGTAAGATTGAATGCGATGTAATATAAGAATTACAATGCATATAAACAATTGTAGTAGTTTGGGAATAAGTGTTCTGCGAGTATTTACATAAAAATCGGTAGTTATATAATCCACGACTTGCATAAAATCCGCATGTGCACACGCATTATCGTCATTGGAGGTCATAGCGGGCAAATTGATAGGCTACACACCAAACCCTTTAAATGTGAATGGTTATGTTCACCAAATGCTTGTTTAAATGGTATTAATCTTTCTTATCATTTCAGTAATTCGTTTTTTTATCGTTCAAGGTCCTTGCAAATGTTCAGTTTTAGATAAATAACGTTAAAAAGAAGCCTGGAAAACGTGAATGCAATCCATGACCAGATGTTACACCTCGCATATGCTTGCAATTGTGTACAACGCTCTAATTATCGACATGATAATCAAGCTCAAATAGATTTAAGGCTTTGTATTGAGGAATATTGTACGGATGTCATGGATGTAGGGGACGTTGCAATTTCATTACAACACTCTCTTTTACTTCTTCAGTGGTGATTACAGCTGCTAATATACTATATATAAAGTGTTCTTGCGTTTTGTTCAACCCAGCATGTTTTTATGTTGCCTTTTTGTTTCCATTTTTTCATCTGGCCTTATATTTGTCTTTTGAAATAATCATTTCGATGATATAATTGTAAATGTAAGACATGAATGGTACATTATAGTACAAGGGCATTTGCCTTACATGTTTAAATTCTGTGATAAAATATGTAATCAGAAATATGTTGTTCGATATAAGTATTACATTATATCGATGTACTATACTGTCCAGAATGAGCCACTTAGTGAAGTGTTGTTCTTTGACAGAAGTAATTGAAAGTTTCCAATTTATAAATATCACAATGCTCGTTCCTTATTTTGTAGACAAAAGACTCAATATCAAACATTTACAACATATAATATTATATATATCAAGTGCTTAGTATGTAACTGCAACTCAATGAAACCCAGAATGTTTTTTTTCCACACACATATATATATATATATATATATATATATGTAAAAAATCAGCCTGGGTTTCATTGAGTTGCAGTTACATCCTAAGCACTTGATATGTTGCGTAAAATAATGAATTGCATCAAATGTACAATAAATAGAAAGCACTGTTTCTCTTCTAAACGCACTAAAGCTTGTTCACTAAAGTTAGCCATGAAATGACCGCGTTTTCTGGTCAACATTGTGCTTGGTCGAAGAAGGAGCTACACAAGTGAAAATATTCATAATTTGCGATCGTGGAATCCCGTCTGTGCATGTCTTTATTATTGTAGCCGTAAACAGCAAAACACACTAGTCTTATACAACTTGTCATATCTGTATGGACGAAGTCAATCAAAATCATTCAAATTGGTTAGGTTGCAGGCATGGCCAACGCCAATCCGGTATCATGTGAACGCAGAAACTGTCCATTGTCATTTTCAAGTAAAGTTCTATTAAAATTACTTGCATTGTTTTGGTTTGCTTTAAAGTCATTTGAAAGGATAGTTTAGATAACATAATAATTTGAACGCTTCTGCAAGTTTGAATTTGATAATTAAAACTATGATATTAACCTAATTCACTTTGCACTGTTAAGAATGTGTAGCCTGCGAGCACCTTGTATGGTAGAATTACTCGTTATCGAGTAGACATAGCCATTAAGTATACACTGATACGATTCAGAACAACCATTCTTAGAGGTAGATCATATTAAGTGTTATTTATAATATGGCAACGCATAACGATAATACCAGATTATCTCATAAAATCAATTTTCAATAAATTAAATAAGGATTCCACAAGTATATTGTTAGAACAATCTTCATTTATACACCCTAACATATATAGATGTTTAAAGCAAGTCCTTACTAGCCAGTTCAGAAAAGACGTGTGGTATGTGCTAAATAACTCCCCTAACGGCAAACACCATTTTGTTGTTAAAGAAACTCTTTAACTAAAGAATTATAGTTCTCCGCAGTTAAAACATACAGCGGAAATAGCCTAACCAAAACGGAGATGGTAGTACAGCACGGGAAAGTGACGTAGTTAATTGACGTCGCATGAAATCGCGACGTCAGTTTGGGATAGGTTTCAATGTTATACCATGTAGGATCTCGTGATCAAAATGGACCAGCCAACATGATTGTTGTAAAATAAAACCATAAAATATGTTTGATAAAAACAACCTAGATTATAAACAAATAATTGCATAAACTGTTTAAAGAAAAAGGTAACATCAATATAGTATAAAAATGTATGTCTTATACTGCTATTACAAACATGTGGGCAAATTTAATGGGTATTTCATATCTTGTCCCCAAGCTCGTAGGCTACGGTTTTTTATAGATTGGTTACGAACCTTAGGACCCGATTTATCAAAGCTCAGAAAAAAGTTTCGGAGGATATTTTCTTATTTATACTAATCTGATTTTTTTATAAATGGGTATTTTTTAAAAGTCAATAACAATTCATTACTTATAACAATACCACTGCAATAATGTAGGATCAAGTAGCCCAGCAATTACATGGCTTACACGATAACCCGTCAGCCAATCAAAATGCAGGAATTTCGGTTTAGATACATCCGGTTTGAGTTTACCCAAATACAAAACTTGTTGTGAAAGCGCTTAATACTCGCAAAATCTATAAAATAAATTGGATTTCGAACAATGGTGTTAAGGTGTGCATTATTTTACTCTTTGATATCGAAATTGCAGAAAAAATACATTTATAGTATAGAAAAGTATTTTGGAATTAGTAAGGTCACCGTTTTTTTACAAAAGTAGTATATATTTTGACCTCTTAACAAAAAAATGGATAACATCAAGTGATAATGTCAGTCAACCATTCACGCAAGAACATAGCCGTTATTACGTGATTATTAGCGTTTTTAGCGCTAAGAAAATTGCGGTCTTCAAAGACGATATTTGTGCAAGTATCATCATTGGCTGAAGGGTTCCAGCTTTTGGTATTTTAGTTTTAACACTCATTATGATTTGCCACACTTTATTTCGTAATTAAAAAAGTGCATTTTGCAAACCATGAGCGAGTACCTTTGACTGGCATGAATCATAACAGATATCGTATTGCACACAAGGTTGTTTCTATCATATACACGAACCCAAATAGAATACTTTGTGCTATTTTTAAAAATAAATGATATTATATGATTGTATGTGACAAATTGTGTTTCAATTGTCAACAATATCGGGCTACATTTTATTTGTATGCAGTATGCACTAAGCCAATTTATTGTTCACACAATGACAGAACTCGAAAATGTTAGTCGTTAAATAGTTAATAAAAGTACTCGAAATGTTGTACACTAGTACACTGAAGGGGGTAGGGATGTAGGCGTGTTTACCAAAAGTCCGCATCTTGAACAGTTATTGAGTTGTAACCCTCCATTAACTTTCAGATCGTTTTGACGCATATAATAGTGAATCCTGATTTACATCTGTACAGCTTAATTTTGAAGATTTAATTTATTTTGCAGTTTTTGTTGGTGGAAATGACCCATAGAGAGCCATCCGGACCCCATTCGAGCAGATGGATCCCTAGTCTAAAATAATATACGTCCAAAACGGGATTCTTCTAAGGATTTGCCATATTAAAATCGTAAAAATACGTCGACGTACAATTATTTGGATTATAGATCCCAGGATGATTGCATACTACACCTGCTTGGGGGCTATTGGTGAAGCGATCAATCATCTCTGGTGTTCATCCGTTTAGGCTTAAACTTTCGACAAAAAATCCAACAGGTTATGTTTTGTAATTCTAATGTATTTTGAGTACTAAAAGATCATTAAGATTGATCGAACTTGTATGCATAGATGCATTTTAATGAATTTAGTTCACCTAATAAAATTTAGTATCTTTCTAACTGTCTCTTATAGTTATAAATACACAAGTATGTATGTGAAACGCTTTTTAAAATCAATAATGTAATTTCACATGCATAATTAAACTCATCAAAATTAATCATATAATAAATTAAAGATTTGTTTAAATCTGTGAGCCGAGGAAGGTGGAGAGGAATAAGGGGTTTCCAAACAGGCTGAAAATTCATTTAAGTACGTTAAGATGAATTTTGAACATTAACAGTTATCACTTTTAAGAACACAAGTGAAGGCAGAGCTTGGTTTACATAGAATTCTGCTTATCTGCTCATCACATCAGACTTAAATTAAAGGTCTGGCATAATTCTTTTAACATGTGTGTCTTTACTTGTGTACACAGTGACTTCGCAGATATTGCATCCAGTTATCATCAGTTGATCTTGAAACTGTGCACAGTACAAGTGTGTTTCTTTTAAATGAGACTTTGATAAGAAGTACTCCGAAATTTCATTACTTGTCTCATTTTTTGACATATTTCTTACTGAATATGGACATTCTATTTCAACAATGTCGCTTTCACTATCGTCACAAACGATCGTATCTAGCGTGGCACCGGGAAAGGAAAATGTGCTGTTAACAACTAAACCACATTTTTCAGCAATGTGGACAGGTACAGTATTTGTTATAGAAATAGTGCCACATCTTTGTACAACATCTGACATAGGTGTCGTTTTTAGGCATGTTTGATATTTAAAGTTGTTAAGTAATTTTCTGTTTTTAGGGATGATTCCACTTGATTTGTTGTGATCGACAGCAGACACGGTGGAGAACCCACGTGACTTAATTGGTAAAGCGCACGGCAACAAATGTCAACAAGTCTCGATTCAGGTAAGGTTTTTAAAGATAACTTTCTTAATATTTGGAGAATTTTTGTGAAATAAAGACCATAAACCCCGCATTTAAGAGCTCTATTCAAGGTAATAAAGAACTTTCTCTAATATTCTAAAGTTTTCCTGAAAATCTTGACCAACTGATTTCTCAGAGTTGAAATCTAAGGCAAAGTACACGGCTTTTGACAAATCTATCGCTTTACTTCATGTTAGCCGTAAACAATTCATACACAAATCTTATTTTAAGCAAATTTTATGTATTTTAAAGTTTTCAGCGTGTATAATTGAACTTCTTTTAGTTATTTCAAAGGCGAAAATGAACTAAACCGAATTGATAAAGTACACGGACATTTTAGGTTTGATAAAGTACACGGTCGTTTACAACCTTTAGTGTATATACTCATTATTTCACTGGCTGGTGCTAAAACGAGTTATTATAAAAAAAAATATTATTTCTATTCTTCAAATTCATTATTGAACATTGCTCCATGTTTGAAAAGACGCATTGTAATGGAGTGGCAATGGAAGAATGAACGAGTTTTAACAGTTAGACCGACGGAGTCGCCTAAATGATGGGCTCATTTTCATGAATCATGGAAACATGTGTTATCACACTAAAATTCATTCCCGTATTTTAACAATATATTCGCAATTGACATATAAAGGGCTTGAAGTTTATGTAAAGGGTGTTCCACTTCTTTTTCGTGTCGTATATGTAAAACGTGTTTGTATTCATTATGCATGGTAAACAGTAACACATAACTAATAACTCTTCATTTTGTCAATTTTGAGAAAGAAAAGTGTTCTTGTACTTTTAATGTCTTCGATTGCTAGCTGATTTGATAGACTTACGATTTTGTGACATTTGTTTCATTTCAGAATATGAAGACTCCGACTTTATGCAAAGAATGCGGAATGACATTTCAAAAAAAAAAAAAACATCTAGTAGACCACGATAGAAGGCATTCTGGTCAATTGCCATCGTTTTTGCGGGAAAGTGTTTACACAGACACAGGTTAGTTTTTAGCTTTATTTTTTCGCAGAGAAATAAGAATATACTAACAGTTATACTTTTATTATGACTCCCCTCGTGTAGAGGTTAAGATTTGCCGTCGTCTGACTGTTTTCAACGTTTTTAGGGGTTGCGTTTTTCACATAATAATGTGGTCCGTGTTTCAGTGGACAGGGTCATTTAGTTTTATGATGCTGATTACACAATCAAACACTCATTGCTAACTTGTGACAGTACATGTCTTTTTTATAGGTGCAGCAATCACGGCGAAACAAAGTTGCACGTTTGCAAATATTGTGGCAAAACTGCTCTAGCAAGACTTGAAGATACACGAAAGACGCGAAAGCGGCCAATTGAAGCTAACCTGTGATGTGTGTGGGTTCAAATTGGGTGACACGACCAATCTCAGTGACCAGATTTCTACTAGACACAGGGGAATGACACGTCACAAATGTCTACAGTGTCGCTCAGCATTCAAGTTCAAATCTGGACTCAGCAGGCACGTTAAGGCAAAACACACCTAATCAGGACACATTGAAAGATTACAATGGTCTAGTTAGAAGTGCATTCCAGTATGTTGCCGAGTTAAAATAACGTTTTGATGAGTTTAAAATTTTATTAAGATAAATAGCAAAACGTATTGTTACCAAATGGTGCTCTTAAAATTGTTCGTTTGTCTTACAGTACTGAAAAAATTGCTGTGTAAAATTAGTATGAAAACGGATTGAGCATAAAACATTTTCACATCTTATATAATTCAGCAAGCTTTGAGACACAATTATTTTGTAATCACATTTCAGCCTTTAGTCTAGAACATTCTAATGTTCCATGCTCAGCTCTTATCTAGATGTTAAAGTCTTAGTCCTAGCCTGTAAGTTGGTAATATAATGTGCTCTCATTCCTCCTTGCTGTTTCCCATCTAACTCAGAGCCTCCATCTTTACAATGAGTTCCTGTCTGTATTGTTCGAACGACCGCAGTTTTACTGATGTAGATCAGATAATATTTGTTCAGACTGAACCAAATAAAAGATTCAGCGTTACCTGAAAGGTATGAACAATATGCTTTTAATGTGGAAATATATATAAACTAATTGTGATGTGCCTATTTTATTGTTTTATATCACATCAAAATAGGAACATTCATGAAATTTATAATTACCACAAACGGGCCGCTAACTACAGAGATGTTTTATTCGCCGTCAGTCACGATTATAATTTATAAGTAAAGCTATCTGATTTTTGAAGAAATGTATGTATGATTCTGTATTGATCTGCATCTTTAAAACTACTTATCGAACTTATAATGGCAGACTTTCTCTTAAATTATCCCATAGACTATCTTTTAACTCCTCATTAAATATAATTGCTAAATTTTTAGTTATTTAGATGTGCGTTATAATGTAAAATTTATTGATACAACTTAAATAAAAACTAAACTCTAAACATTCTGACTTCACGAATAGAAAATGCTTGTATAACTATTAGTTTGTAAACCGCACTCTACTTTCAAACATAAACTAAATTGACAGTGTACTTTATCATCCTAAAATGTCCGTGTACTTTATCAATTTGGTATTAGTTAATTTTTACCTAAGGCTTTGAAATAACTAGAAGTTAAACAATACACGCTGAAAACTATAAAATACATAAAATTTGCTTAAAATAAGATTTGTGTATGAATTGTTTACGGCTAACATGAAGTAAAGCGATAGATTTGTCAAAAACCGTGTACTTTTCCTTAGATTTCAACTCTGAGAAATCAGTTGGTCAAGATTTTCAGGGAAACTTTAGGATATTAGAGAAAGTTCTTTATTACCGTGGATGGAGCTCTCAAATGCGGGGTTTATGGTCCTTATTTCACAAAAATTCTCCAAATATTAAGAAAGTTATCTTTAAAAACCTTACCTGAATCGAGACTTGTTGACATTTGTTGCCGTGCACTTTACCAAATAAGTCACGTGGGTTCTCCACCGTGGCAGAGAACGCTCAGCCAAAACAGAGGGTCGCAACCCAGGATGAACAACAGACACAGCTAAGGAGAGATGTTTCGTCTAAAAACAATGAAATAAAGCAGCTGGGGTCACAATCATGTAGAAAGCAGGCTGACAATGTCTACTTTGTTATGAATAAGGAGGGCAAAGTAAATGTTGTTCAAATATCACACTGAATAACATATCCTTTTCAACCTTTTATTTCCCTCCAAATTAAAAATTGACTAATGATAGTGACTAGTGACTTCAAAAAGACAACATACATAATAAGTGGCATCAAAGTACAAAGTACAAAAAAATTCCCCACAACTTTGAAAAATATAAATGGAAAAGAAGTCAAAACACAAAATCCATGTGCTCTAGGTTTGCAATGTCAAATGTACAGTGACTATCAGTCAAATACAACTTTAAAAGTTTTAAATGGACTTATATAACTGGTGGTTCAATGTTTGCTTCAGTCAAACCCAGCATCAGATAAATTTTGCAACCTAAAAAAAATGGAATGCAGTTATCGGCAATGGCTTTAGAGGCGCGTTTGCAATTTTTCCTGTACGAGTCTTTCGATTACAGATATCATCATATTGACTGTGTATTGACTAAAGGCAAACGCTTGTGTGAAAGTATTGTTTACTCAATCGGTGAAGTTTGATATTAAGGACACAACTGTTTGCAAAACATAGTTACATTTAGAGGTCCGAGAACAGTTCTGCCAACTGAAACTTAACATGGATATACATGTCTTCTGTTTTTACTAATTCATTTTCATACGAATAAATGCTCAACTATGTAGATTTAACAGGCTTGAAACAAATGAACGATAAACGATTCCTTTCTCAAACCAAGAATTTTAACATTATTTGATCTATCGTCAGGGTTCGACTCTATTTTTCACAAAGTCAAGGTTAGAATAAAAAGTGGAATTGAAACTGCTAAGTCCGAGGTGTCTGTCTCTGGTTCTATTTAACAGCAACTCCTCGAGGCAATCGTATGCCAGGGGATGAAACTCCTGGTGAAACTTGTTCACGAACAACTTTTTACTGTCCTTCATGGGAGGGAGATCGCGGGCGCTATGGGTACAAACACTATGGACATACTTCCCATGACACTCTAGTGTGTCCCAAGACCAATTTATGTAGCGTGCTAGGAATGGCTTAACAACCTCGTCCGTCTCCGGTATGCCTGAAAGGTAGTTTGACAGTTTAAGGTTATATGAGTTAGTTAAAACTTAAGATAGAGAGGGATGAAAGACACGAGAGAGAGAGAGAGAGAGAGAGAGAGAGAGAGAGAGAGAGAGAGAGAGAGAGAGAGAGAGGGAAAAGGCGAACAGATTTTCCTACTTGCTCTGGTCTTTGAAAAGTTGCAAATCATTTGAATTCTTTACTAATATACTGTACATAAATTCATATATTGTATATATTACAGATAGAAACATTAACCTCGGTATGATCCTGGTACTCCTAAAATCGGATTATGATTCAAAGTCGTGAAGAAAGTCTCATCCGGGTGCATAGTCTTTCGCGTCCAGTTCAGGAGTTCAGCGGCGCGGGGATCGTGAAGAGCGAAATCAACAAAGCCCCGGCTTGCAATAATTTGAACGCCACCCTTTGTTAAAGCAATGTCTTTTGGCGGAGGACCTGCGTTGGCCCAGCGGTCTGGAATAGCTCTGAAAGCAAAACCGATATACATCAGCGTTAAAAGTGAATAATAAAATGTGGTTCTATTAATGTTTACTATGTTTATTTGTTTTCCTTAAAACACAACATGTTATTTTTCTTTATATTAAGCCTTCCTAATTGCGTTTGACAACGATGAACGTTTGAAGATAAATAAATTATCAGTATCATTGTGAGCTTATATTCGGTCCGTTCTGCGACATAACATGTGAAGTGACTAAAATCAAATTTAAAAAATGGATATTATTAAGAATGTAACGGTTACTATAAAAATTAGCATTCAAAGTGTTAGACTTAGGTCGCAAAAAATGAGTTTTCTTGTATTTCGAACCCATGATTACAACTCAGCTTAACATACAACAGAGGTTATATAAGCTTTTTACTACTTAAGATTCATGTTAGTTTGGGCAACTGTTGTAAGTTTCTCTCGTTTGAACGACGATGCAAAACGTGTTAAAATCAAACCATCAATATAAGAGGTGTAAATATTTAAAAACTTTTAAAACTCTAAGACCGACCAAGCAACTTAATTACAAGCCTTTTAATAGTTCCTTCTATGTCGTTTGAACCATTGTAGGCCTGCAGAATACGGACTAGTTCGTAGTTGGTTTTGAGCGGAAACTCCATTCCAGTCAGGTTTATAAAATATTTCCATTTGGCGCTGCGGTTCCAAAGGTACTTCATACAAAGTATTTCAGGTTCAAGCACGGACATGTGGCCCCATTGCACATCTACGCGTTTTTCCAGCACGTGTACATTGTCAAAGCACTCGGCTATGCGCGACATCGCATGATACAGGTCAATTCCACTTTTGGAGTCTATATGGAAACAGTATACGTTTTGTGGACGATATATTGCACGAAGTAATCGTTCAGCCTGTTCTATCGCAGTATACATAAGAATACTAAAAGCAATTGGAAATTCATTTTCGTCAAGCGAATCAATAACGTATCCCCTTTCCAAAATAAACTTTGAACAGTTTGAAGTCATGTTTATGTAATCAATTGGTTGTAAGAAATAACGCTTGTCTTCAGAAGCCAGGCGCTCTTCAAGCGCAGTTTCACTTTCGTCGCCATCAAAGATTGCAGCGCAGTTAACCTGTTTCACCTTTCTGTCCTTAACGAAATATGCCTTATCTCGCTGGAACGTTAACGGCCGCACAGTTGGAAAAAGGCTGAGCATTCCCGTCACGTTGGAAGTTCCTTCCTGGTCGAATGCAGATGACGTTGCACAAGCCAAGTAACGATTGTAGTTCAAAAGACAGAACGTAATTCCACAAATAATTAAGAGAAGTAAACCACGAAAGTTCGATCGGAATGAACGATAGATAAGCCATGACATAATACCTTGGAACGTGGTTGTTGGTGCAAATCTTCGTTGTCTGAATAATGAACACCTGGGAAACAGTCCTGAAGCATAGAATAAAGGGAATACATTATTATCAATATACGTTTGCATCTAAACATGTGTATGTATGCTTATGTTAAAAGTCCAAGCCCAATGGGACGGTGATCCTGTTTTAAATGACATTGCAATGTATATTTTTCGTCATTAGATGGGTACTTTACTTGTTTTGCTTTAACAAAATAGACACATACTTTATATGGTATAGGTTGAAAGAACGAATTCCTTCGGATACTTATTTCGTTCCGTGGTCCTTTTCTTGGCTTTGTTCCTTTTAAATTAATACTTGATATATTTGATAATTTATTTTGTCTGAGTTACTTAGTTTTCATTATGTTTGCCATTAATTCCTTAATGAAGCTTTGTTAAATTTGTTCTCAAGTAAAGCGTCCAAGATTAAAGAGAACTTTTGGGTTCTAAATATCATTGATTTGATAGACCATACGGTTAGATAGTCAATATAATATTTCATATAGATATAAATATCAATAGCGCACCGATCCTATTATATACGATATTACATACGATGTTCCACCGTCCGTTTTAGTGTGCTTTCAGTTCGATCAGTTGTGACACTTATCTTGAGCAATCTCAAAAACACACGATTTACTACTCAACGGTTGCTAACGCTGCATGAAAGGTTCACTTTGAGGTTTCCGTTTGTGCAACGATGATACCGAAATATACTATGGCATGTTAAGCGTAACTCTCACTGGCATGGTCATACGTAAATCGTGCGCACTTTTTCCACGTACTGAAGGGTAACAAATTCTTGTTCGCATGGTTTGTGTAATTGTTGCAAAAGGCAATATTGGTCCGAGGCTACTGGGTGAATATTGCAAGTTTTATGGTAAATCAAATTTAACATATTTGAAAATTCAAAATTGGACAAGGTCAAATGATTTTCGAAAGGTCAAATGTAAATATGGGGTGTAACGGAATTTGTGTGAAAACATTGTGACATTATATGAACTATAAACACTTATGGATCGGTTAAAGTTTCTGCTATATGGTATGACATTCACTACTTACAACTTGTGGTATCCGTTTGGCTTAAAGCGGAAGACTGCCGAAAGGTAAATCAAGCTTTAAATCTCTGAAATCATTACAAATTCAAACAACTAGCAATCTTAACGCTGAAGTGCTGTATCGTTTCTAATTCTATTTTTAAATTTCCCGGAATCGACTTAGATTTTCTTGGTTCTCCGAAAAGCGATGATTAGGAATCGAAAATGATAAAACTTGTACGAAATATAGATCGATTTAAATGTAAGACGTCTCGGGCCGTATGTATAACGCTTCTTAGTTAAGATTTTCAAATTAATGATTTTTTACTTCAAATTTAATATAGTGATGTTTTTCGTGTTCTAAAGAACGATGTTTAAACATTGTTAGTTGGCTTTGAAATTAACTAAGAAAAATATACGTGTTCCCACTAAGATGAATAAGAACAAGCTACGTTATGAATACTGCGCTAGAAATAGTTTTGTAGGAAGAACTGAAAAATCGTATATAACTTTAAAATGAAGCCCGTTTCAAGAATAAAATTCGCAAATATAAAACGGCTTCAAAAGTCCATTCCAATATTTTGCATATCTCATATTTCTCATAAAAATGTAGATAAAACTCTATAGCACTGAGACGAATGTAGGTTTATAGGGTATATGCCTACTAAAGATATATTTTAAATAACATTTTGCCTGCATGCATTCAAAGCAATTTGCAAATTATATCATTTGCATAGGCTAAAACCCTACATTTATTGCCAGTAATTCAAGATGTTAGATCTTGAGGTAAAATATTCTGTATGTAGAAGAATATAGTAAGTCATTTCACCTAGGTTAAAAAACTATTTCATTTAGGCTAAATTGAATAATTATAAATACATTTATCAACAATGCATTGTTTTTGCCTATTTTCTGGAACCAATCTAAACATGACAAAACACCGATGTAAGAAAACACCATTATGCTAAATCGTATAAAAGGAACAGTATGTATAACGAAAACATTGGCCTATAAATTGAGTTAATAAGTTATAACCAGGAAATATTATTACAATACACTATTAACAGTAGAACAAGGAACTGTAGTACAATTCATGGAAATACAATAAAAAATGAACATGATGCCTGTTCTGGGATATATAAGAGCAAATAATTCTCATTTTAAGAAAACATGCATGTGTTCCGACCTCTGTCTGCATTTGTCACTGTTAATAAGGATTCATTTATTTATAATAGTCATCATAAGGTTACAGAGTCACGTCTTTGAAAATGTTTGGGGTGTACGTTTATTTAACGACTTTTATGGTCTATCAAAAGGCATCGGCCCAAATGAAAGCCTCCGTTTTGTCTTGTGATCTTACATAATTCCCAGCCAGAATCTAACCATTGTTTGGGTCACCTTGGTTCTTTAACTGAATGGAAAGCATTTTCAATATGTGCAACTGTTTCTATTTTGTAATAACTGAACCGAAACATTACTCTTCATAGGCCATTAAGTAACACTGGTAAATTAATAAGATAATCGCTCTGGCTACATACACAATTCACTGACTCGTGGTGGTTTTATGTGGATTGATTATTATGGGATAAGAATATCCAGACCTGGCAGGAATTAAATCGTTTTCTCCTTCTACCTTTTCAATAATAGCTTTCTTTAATTCGTAGGTAATTGTTGCAGTTCACTTTATTCGTGTGTTATTTGTTAATAATTTCAGTTTTCCTTAATATGCTTATCCCTGGTTTACCTGCATTTCTGGATGTTCGGCATGCCATTCATAGGGAAAGCTATTCTGATGCGTGTGAGGTCTGTTTGTGGTGTTTATATTTGAATATGTGGTGTCTATACGTTTGTGTCTCTAGTTCATCGTCGCTTGGGCCCTTGCCATGTTCTTCTTAACAAGGTTATGAGTGAATTTTCGCTTATTGAGGTTGTCCCTGTTTTATTCAATGTATCAAAGCTGAATATTTTTGATATCTCTACTTTCAAGAAGTCAGCCTCTAGTAACACGAACAAAATGAAATAATGTTAGCTTATTTTACGACAGTATAACCTGAATTAAAATCTTCGATGTTTGATTCTTGTTAATACCGCATACATATATAGATTTTATACAATATTTGGTCAATATATCGATGGATTGGAGTAATTCTTTATGCATAATAAACATCCTTATTTGAATCCGCATTACGATGTAGAATATTGATAATATTTACAATATACATCTAAATATGAATTGTAAGCAAATATTTTCATTTGGTTGCCATTTTTCATTTTTATATAACAATTTTACTCATTTCAGTTCAATTCTCAGTTTGTTTGAGGTTCTTGGATGTTTATGTAAACATAAACTCAATATCCGAAAATTGATTGTTATGTTGCAACCATTTTGTCTTGAGTGAAAATAGGCATCCTTATATCTTTAACTTTATCGTCAACTTGTATCAACGGTATCTTCTTATATCAGATTGCGAGTCAGGTGTTTGAATTCCCCCCCCCCCCCCCCCCCTAGATGCTATCAGGGATTTTTCAGTGTTAACGCTCATGTTCTTAAAATCAACGTTTTCTGTCTCATCGAATCACTTACAGTGGCCAGTATTAACGTCTATATTGTGTTTTTAATTTCATTTCATGACTCTTCTCGCTGGTAAATATAACCATACGGACGTCTTGCGTTTCAGCCGCTGAAGCATTCATTAAAATAAGATGGGACGTTTGCATTCACCTATTTCAGCAAATGCAAACTGCACGAATAAAAAATAGGTTAATATAAAAATACAGTTATTGAACTAGTGGACAAGATAACATATTCATATGGATGCGTTTTTCCTCATAGGTTACCCTCACTTCTTCAGATACAGGTACACTTTCTTTCACCAAGGTCATAGGCGTCGGTGATTCTCGTTCCGATGGCCATAGTGCCGCATACATATTGCTTGGAATTCACACGTCGTAGTCAGATCCACGAAGCATTTTACAACTGTCATTTTAACAACAACAACGACCACTAGAACAATAACACTTAACAGCATTTATTGCAATAGCAATTAAAAAAACCAACCGCAAACACGTCACTCTCAATGACAATTGAGAGTAATAATCAGTAAAAAAAAACAGCGGCAGAAATGATTCTAACTACTTTGGGCTTAGAAAAGTCATTGCTGCTGTTACATAAACGGTCAAAAATAAATTGTCAAAGTCAAACAAAGTGTTTAATTTTAAGTAACTCGTACAATAAACGCAGGTTTTTATTTTTCTTTAAAAATCTCATATTGCATTATTTTTTAATTGCTGTAATGTGTTGTCCAAGTACTTTCATTCCTCTGATAAGTTTATCCATTAATTTATGACTCTTTACAAGCATTCGATATTATTGCCAGATGATTTGATGATTATTATATTTTGTAGTGAATATGTATTACTTCCTGTGTATCACCAACGCGTTTCATAATAATGTTGACTACTGCCCTGTATTTTTTGTTCGTCAGTGATAAGTCACACTTACACGACGAGCTTCATCTCAAGGTTTACTCTCGAATTTATTCAATTTATTAATATCTGACAATGTTTCATTATCATACACTGAGCTTTCAACGATGTTTCCTGATTTACTTCATTTTAGTCTGTACTATTGGAAATGCATTTTTAATTTCTTTTCTGTAATTTGACAGATCGTTCATGTTTTATCATGTTGCCTGGTCTTACTGTTCTGATGTCGGCCATCTTAACATTTCTATTGCTCTTTCAAATGAACTTACAGTACTTTGATTAATTTATTCAATCAGGGTCCCCTTCCCGATAACTTCAAATATCTTTAAAGATTTTCAACAATCAGAAAAGGATCCATTTGTTCATATTCTAGCGACGTTTTACCTTTTGATCATCTTCAGTTTGTCATGATAATACATATCTATTACCAATCTCTTTCGTTCACGTTAAGCATGTACCGCGTGTGTATGCCTAATAAAGTTCTTTGTAGGCTTTTATTACCATTGCTTCCGTAATAAAACAATACAATTACAAGGACATACCCTAGTTGCCAAGTAACCAAGACCGATAAAGGTGTCAGGATGAGAACCAGCCGAATAGTTGAATGATTAGAGCACTTATTTATAACAAAGGTGCCTCGGAGTCGATTCCCGGCCTGGGTGCATTTGAGTTTGCCTTTACCTTTACCGAAAAGTAAAATAATTATTTGAACTGGTTCTTTCTTTATTTTGTTTTAACTGTATTAATTTATATTCCATGTTGCTGCAAACATGTTCGATATAATTTCTGCAATATTAAAGTAAGTAATTTCAAGATAAAAAACATGCTTACTATAAAACATCGTAATCTAACTCAGTTTGGGATGTTCAAATAACACTTGGAAAGCCTTATGTAAAACAAGCTTCTGTCCTTGCGTCAAAGAGCGATCTATATCAACTGTTTCCGTTTTCCCTGCCAAAACCACCATGAAAACGTTTTTTTAACACATGTGCAGGCGGTGAAGTCTTTGAATCGACAAAACCTTAGGCGACACATGTGTAGACTTTGAATAGAAATGAAATGGGACTAAATCGACACGGCAAAAATAAGTAACAGAGTGTAGCGGCTGTACACGCTTTGAATAGCTATATAATTATGTAAACAATGTATCCATTATCAAGATTGAACTTATGACCGGACGTAATTCCAAACATAATATGCCTAAACAATTGGTATGTGCGCAATTGAAAGTGATGTGGGGGCAGCATCTGTATAAAGCATGGAACGATAGTATTTTGAACGATATGCTCAAGTAACCTTTGCAGTAAAACTATGTAAAAAATATCTTCCTCCACCTACTGTAGGGTTTCATTTTACAATCTTCTCTGAAACATTCAGTATATTTGACATATTAAGCTGACGTTTAAGGTTTTTTTTACTTAACCTCGTTTATGTACTTTGTGCAAAAAATAATATTTTACTCCAAAGAGTTATATGCTCCTTTCAGTATGTACTTAACACGAAAGAAAGTTGGTCAAAAGATATGACTTTATTGTCGTTTGGGCCCTTGCCTTGTGCCCCTTAACAGTAGTGTTGGGAATCGGTTGCAATTTTACTATCGATGATCGGTTCCACTCAAGTAACCGATTATCGATAGTACAATCGGTTTTTAAAATACTAGATAGTACCTGAGTTGTAGTTTTATTCAGGTACAGTATTAAACTCTTAATCATTATATGCATATACCTTATGTCTATGATTGAAGTTATTAAGTGTTGTTGTATAAAAAAAAGTTCATTTCCTTGCTCATTGTGGCTTTCATCAGCCATATTGTTAAAGATAACATCTGAACACTTACAATATTTTTTTTTTCGATAATCGATTTTAACTAAATACTATCAATTGTCGCCGATTTCATGCCCAACCAATCGATTATCGATTATAATCGATCATCGGAACATCACTTCTTAACAGGATCTATTTTTGGATTTTCCACTCCTTGGCTTGTTTCTGTTTTTTTCTTATAATAATAAGAGGTAAAGCAGTCATTTCATAAATTCATTATATTTATTAATAAAGCGCGATCATGTTCTGCCCGTAGTTAATGTTCTGTCAGTGTCTTGTTATGTATGTTACATGTATGTTAATGTTTAAGTTTGTGACGTATGAAAGTAGTTGGTTCAGTATGAGTGATTTACCTATTTATAGATTTATAGAGGGCGCTTTTACTAATCAATTTACCCGTGCTAACTTTCCCGGTCACTCATTCCTGTACTGAACACCGCAACCAACGGACCACTATTCATTGTTTACGTAAAGTGTTTAATATTCTTGCAAAAGAGTATTTTGCTGCCGGTAGGTTAGATTGTTATTTCATATTAGATCGAGTGTATTGTTTTACTATTATTCATTATATATATGCATATATTGTGTAATTATCATTAATTATTGTGTTATTATTCAATACTACTGCAAAAAGGTGATGAATCATCTTTTATATTGCAGGCTTCATCTTCAACATCTACAATAAATATATATTTAAGACCTACAAAGGCGTTATATTATACCCCCGGTTACAGCAGTCTCCGACGAGTTCAACTATTATGCATGCTAAAGGCATTTAAAATCAGAAATGTATTTACATTGCGTGAATTTGTACTGAATTAAAGCAAGAAAAGGCGATTGAAGAGAAACAGAGTCAGATATTATACAAGTAATCTGTTCTTGACATTTCGCGTAATGGTAAACCAGATATCATTCTAGGTAGAAGTGTTTTTTTTTTTTTTAAACATGCCTTTATTTCGATAAAATTGGGATTAAAATGATTGTAAACATTATGATGTTAGAGTTTCTGGTTACGTTCTTTTGATTTTCTGGTTTTTATTTCATATCACTTTCGTTTTGAACTTTAAGCCATATGCTTAAAAAGTTATTGACCGGGCCCCAATTTCTCGAAACTTCTTAAGCGTAACACACTTTAGTGTCTTATTTCATTTAGCAAAATTACCTTCTGAAATATGATTTCATAAAGGATAAAGTAGTTCACGTTATTAATCTCAAATATTATTTCCTTTAAAAGCCCCAAAACGCTTTAAGGAGAGAATATTACGCAATTGTACCAAATCAAAAATAGTGTGCTGAGCTTCATCCTGTTATAAGGGACTAAAGATGTTTCTAGAAATTGGGGCCTGACTTTTTAATTTAAATACATAGCCGACCTTTACTTTCTACACTTTCTGTTTGCAATACCAGTAAAACAGTGACTTAAGCTTCACTTTAACATCGTTGGAGTTAACTGAAAATTTAAAGAGCTTGCTGATATGAAAGATCAAATGAGCAAAGGAAATGAATAGTATTTCAACAGTGCAATTACATTATAGTGAAGTTTTAAGGATCATACAATAATACAAACATGTAAAGAAAATATACCTTTACACATAAGAAGTTTTTTTAAATGTTCTGAATATCGGACTATTTTAGAACGTTTTATCGATATAGTTTCGTGATCTTCGCCACTGAAATAGAAGAGGCAGTTCTAAAATTAATTGCCAAAATTACTTGACCATTGTTTTAGTTGTTGATTAATTGCTGCATTATTTAAAATCTGCAAGGCAGATATTGTATTAATTTACTATGATTTTAATTAATATACGCCATTAAAAAGCTGCACCCTCACAGATATACCATTTTTACAACTTTTTAATTTTTTGTCTTGGAAAGAGCATTTTTTTGCATAAATATCTGCAAAACAATGATATAAGATTGCTGCCAAAAAATCAGATCGTAGATAATCATATTTCCGCTTGAAAATTAATTACTAACGGTTTAAGAAAAATGCATAAAATATCAATTTTTGAACTTAAATATAAAAATCGGCGATCTTATTTTTTGTCAGCAGTCTTATTTAACTTGTTTCCACTTGTTCGCAAAAGGGCTCATTCCAAGACAATAAATAAAAAAAGTTGCCAAAACGTTTAATCTGTTAGAGTGCAGCTTTAAGCTTTATAACAATTTTTATAAAAAAATATTTGCAAATGTATGCGCGACGATATACCTTTCTTTGCAGAAGAATAACTGTACCTTTACATTTTTTTCATATCGCTCAAATAATTATTTTAATTTGTAAGGAACGAGTTTTGTTTCGAAAACCTTTACACGGCCAACTTATGAATATACCGATGCTATTGAATAAAATAAAATATGTAAGATATGCGTTAAAACGAACCATACAACGATGTCAATGTTGTTTACGCCTCAGATATCGTCAAATAGCAACTTTGCAAAAAGGTTTTTCATCTCTCGAATGCAAGTGTATTAAATTGTAATTGCAATGAAATAAAGTTCAACTACTTGGAGTTTGTATTAAGAAATGCAAATGAGGCCAGATTGGTCATACTTGAAAACAAAAACATCACAAAAGAAATCAAAACAATTAATCATTATTTATTTAGCACTACTGATGTTTTGTGTAGGCAAGTGCTTGCTGAAATACTTGCTGGAATACTTGCTGGAATACTTGCTGGAATACTTGCTGGAATACTTGCTGGAATACTTAACCTCTCAAACAACAATTTTGATTGACACATTCTTCAAATAATGTACGTTCATTAGCAGTGCGAACATGGCCGAAGTACTCTCATACTGGCAGACAAATTGCTCTTGATGTTATTAGATTACAGAGACAGTAAATAGAAGACAAGTCTAATATAACCAAGGCTTTTGCTAGGGACGCAACACAGTACTTCTGCGAAAAATAATGTAACTTTTGTTTGATATAGCCTGAAACAAAGATGATTTAACGAAGTTTGTGTTGTGTTTTTATAAAATACACTGTGCTTTAAACCTAGATTTAGCGAAAACTCTTGCCCAAAAAAGGAGAAAGCTTGGACTTTCCCTTTTTAAAAAGATGTGCTTTCATGATAATCTGTTTTCACAATATTGACTGGTTTAGGCTATTTGGCTATATTCGATTAATGGGCAACATGCAGAATCCTTTGGTCTTATAAGAAAAAAATAAAACGGATATACAAACACTCTAAAAGTACGTGTTCAATTATTATTTCTCTGGGTATCGCCGTTCATGTAGATTTGGGTAATATGTATGAGTAGAATAGATATTTTTTTATTTCATTGAAAAACATGAAGTTAGAGCAAGGTTATCACAAAGACATATAGTTAAAACTTAAAACATAAGTTTTTAATTTTAATCACCAACGTCACATAGATTTGAAATAGTTTATAAAATCTGCAAGTTCCATGATGTATTTTACCTATAAGATGAAGTCTAAACGTGTCAACATTGCCTTTGTCGACTCCCCCGATCTTAAACCTAAGTCATACAAGAAATACGGCCGATCTTCTTCTTACGGCAGCCAAATAAAACTTCGACTATCGATAAGTACACTGAGCAGTTCAAAAACTCGGCTGCTGACGACTGCTCGTGCATATGATAGCCGCTGGTCGACAACTGATAAGCGATTTACCAGCGTTAGGAATCACTCTGACAATAAGTTGCCGATTATTGCAAGGTGCCTAACAAACTTCTAAATCTAAGGTTATGTCAGTTTTCTGCAAGTTATCTCTCAGAATATGGTTTTACTTTTGCTATTATCATGACTGCTGATACATATGTGACGCATTCTCGTACACTAGAGCGATGATGCTATGCATATAACACTCTGGTATAATCGCACAGATTCTGGGTGCAAACAGCTAAAATTTTAGCCAATCAGAGACTTTTCGCCTTTTCTATTTTTAGATTGGCTTGAAGTGGACAAACCGTGTCTAGTAACCTTTTATCAGTGGAAAAGAGCGCTACGAACACGATTTTAAATTAGGAGAACAGATTTTATCCTGTCAATAACTAACCTGGTACAACAATCCACTTGTATTCTTCCTATAGGATGATTTTGACACGATTTAAGTGGCACATATACCGGATATTTTGTTTTCTTTCATGCTTTACGATTAATATGGGGTTTTAACAGTGAAATAACAACAGTGAAAATATCAATTTGATATTTTTACTGCAAAATAAGGAGTGAAAATATCAACTTTCAGAACTACTTTTAAATTCCTATGTTGTTACATGTACTTGCCTTGATCAAAACAGAACACTGGACTTCAGTAAATTATGTCAAAAAATGTTTAAAAAAAATAAAGAAATGTTTTATAAATTTAAATAAATATATAACTGGAAATTAACAACTTACCGTTTACTACCGGTTATCCCGTTTATCAAACATTTTACTGTTCTTTGAAGCTGAATGTTCGAACATTTGCTTTCATACCAAACAAATCACAGACAAAAACAACTGTTCAAACATAAATAAAATTTTGTATCATCGTTCAAATGTATTTTGAACTGTTAACCGCTGTAGTACGTAAAATGAGCTTCACACAACAATTTACAGATAGATCCGATATTTTTTACCCCCCCCACACCTCAAAATGTGTCAACAAACTAGCGTGGCATTTACTCTTTATCTGGAAAACAAATATTTTAAAGCGAAACAGACTGGTCTCTGACAGTAAGATGACTGAATATTAACTTACTATAAAAACACGCGTACATGCAGTCTTAAACTAAGAAGAATTGTTAAAATCCAATGAGTATGCACATTTGTTTTGCTAACACATTTGACCTTCCAAATTTTCATTCTTTAAATAGCGGCGTAGTAATTTGGTTATGTATTCATGCCCATCTTAAAATAAAAAGTGTTTTCATTAATTTTTGGAACATATGTGCACTAATAATCCTTCATTGTGTACTGTTCATAAAGCTTTGCAATAAAAAACGAGCGAATATTAAGCTATAAGAATGAATAGCAGAGAACTATTTCTCAGCAAACCGAAAGTAGAAAAGTTGACAGCTATAATTATGCATGAGGGGCGCCCCAAGAGTAGCTGCGTAAAGCCCACCCCTTTTTAAAAAAGGGGGTAATTCAGAAATAAATAAAACAAAAACAAATAAAACTCCGAAAATAAGCATAAAAGAAACAGAAAATTTGTTTATTTCAGTGTAAGATCGTATTTTATTTCACTCGTGATCATAAATAAACTACATTTTCGCTCGTGGCTTCGCCACTCGTGAAAATATGTTTTTCTATGACACTCGTGAAATATAATACGATCTTAAAATGAAATAAACAAATATCCTCTATATCTTTCTTTTTTATTCTTACTGTCATGTTTGAAAATGTTCATAGGGAAAGCTATTCTGATGTGTGTGTGGGCTGTTTGTGGTGTTTATATTTAAATATGTGGTGTCTATACGTGTGTGTCTCTTGTTCATTGTCGCTTGGGCCATCGCCCTGTGCTTCTAAACACGGTTAGTTTTGAATTTGCGACTACTGAGGTTGTCCCGTAGATTTCATTGTATCAATGCAGAAAATGTCTGATTATATCTTTACTGAAGTCAGGCCACAAACAAACGAAACAAAGGAGGCAAATATTGCAATACAGCTATTTCACTAGTAGACAAGAAAGCATATTCGTATAGATGCGTTTTCCCTGATAGGTTACCCTCACTTCTTCAGATTCTTTCTGTCACTAAAGTCATAAAAGTCGGTGACGCCCTACTTATTGCTTTGAAACTGTGAAAGATGTAATTGGCATACACCAGCCAAATAAATCATACGTAATAAAGCATAGAGGAATATGCTACTGTTCACAACTTGACAAGGCAATTCTACATTTTACATTGAATCGCAGGTCTTTTTATTGCGTTATCATTTATAAAGTCTTGAATACGCTATGAATCTGTTTTGGATAAAAAATGAGTTTCGAAATTGTTGTTTTTTCGTATTTTTTTTTGTTTTGCGATGTACATTTTATTTGTTAAACAGCTTATGTTGTGTATTGTTCATCAATTTCCCGCGAACTCATTGATTATTGCATTCTTGTCTTCTTTCTATTATCTCTGTGGTCTAATAGTATCAAAATGCAATTTGGAAGCTGTATGAGAGTGCTAAGACCAAGCTGAGATTGCTTATAAACGTATTCTACTTCAAGACTGTGCCAATCAAAATTGTTTTAACGGGAGTTCTTGTACTCTCTTGATGACTTTGAATTTTCCCTATGAAGTATTTACACAATCCATCGGGAAAACTAGAAGGCTAGTGATTTATTATTTAGATTGTTTTGGTCTTCAAGTATGAAACGTCATGCTTTCTTTTGTATTTCTTGTAAATTCAAACATACCTAATATGTCATTAAGTCCCATGACGATTGAGACAAACACTTGACGGTAATTCAGAAACACAATTGTATATTTAAACAATCGACATAGCAGATATTGTCATTTGCAACCTGTTTATGGTTTTACATGCTACAACATTTGCGTATTGCAAATTTTAATCGTGATATGCCTTAAATAAAAACATGATTATCTCGTTTTAACATAAGTATACACCTTTTTATTAGTGAGTTTAATTTAAATCACTATTAAACAGTTAAAACATTGCCTGCTTTGCTCATGCTGAAGACTCCATTTTTCTATTTTGTCAGACATTGGTACAGTACATATGCAACATGGAGCAGTAAACAGGATAAATAAACTTTTACGCTTTTTTTTTTGCTTTTGTTGTTAAATATTGAGATAGCTGGAAGCGTTGGTCCAACGCAGGACCTCCACCACAAGGTATTGTTCCAACAAAGGGTGGCGTTCACATTATTGCATGCCGGGGCTTTGTTTATACCGTGCTTTACGACCCCCGCGCCGATGTTCTTCTCGACCGTGAATCATAATCCGTTTTTAGAAATGCCAGGTTGAAACCGAGGTTTATGCTCCTACGTGTAGTTTTTTAGTTGTTGAAACATTTAAATATAAAATTTCGCTCCTCTTTCAAACCCTCAAACTTTCCCGTTCACTCCCACTCTCTATCACTCCCTTTCTCTCATATAATGCCTATCATCCCACATCTATCTTAAATAATCTTGAAACATAACTTATATATCCTTAAACTTTCAAACTACCTTTCAGGCGAATCGGAGACGGACGAGGTTGTTAAGCCATTCCTAGCACGCTACATACATTGGTCTTGGGACACACTAGAGTGTCATGGGAAGTATGTCCATAGTGTTTGTATCCATAGCGCCCGCGATCTCCCTCCCATGAAAGACACTATAAAATTGTTCGTAAACAAGTTTTACCAAGAGTTTCATCCCCTGGCATACGATTGCCTCTAGGAGTTGCTTTTTAATAGAACCAGGGACAGACACCTCAGACTTACCAGTTTAAATTCCACTTTTTATTCCAATCTTGACTTTGTGAAAAATAGAGTCGAACCCTGACGATAGATCAAATAATGTTAAACTTCTTGGTTTGAGAAATGAATCGTTTATCGTTCATTATGTACAGTATATTAGTAAAGAATTCAAATGATTTGCAATTTTTGAAAGTCCAGAGCAAGTATGAAAATCTGTTCGTCTCTCTCTCTCTCTCTCTCTCTCTCTCTCTCTCTCTCTCTCTCTCTCTCTCTCTAGTGTCCGTCATCCCTCTCTATCTTAGGTTTTAAGTAACTCATGTAACCTTAAACTGTCAAACTACCTTTCAGGCATACCGGAGAGGGACGAGGTTGTTAGGCCATTCCTAGCACGCTACACAAATTGGTTTTGGGACACAATAGAGTGTCAAGGGAAGTATGTCCATAGTGTTTGTATCCATAGCGCCCGCGATCTTCCTCCCATGAAGGACACTAAAAAGTTGTTCGTAAATAAGTTTCACCAGGAGTTGCATACCCTGGCATACGCTTGCCTCGAAGAGTTGCAGTTTATTAGAACCAGGGACAGGCATCTAGGACTAATTTGGTTTTGGGACGGATCATGTCATGGAAGTATGTTCATTACATTTGTATGAGTGGTGCCCGGGACCTCCCTTCCATTTGTGAAAAGAATCGTTTATGTTTCATTTGTTTCAAACCTGTAAAAACTACAGTTGGAAACCGCTATTCCCGACGTCGTTTATCCGAAATTATCGTTATTTCTAAATTAGTTTTTGGTCCCGATTTTATTCCGTCTTTGTTAAACTAAAGTTTTAATCGTAATCCGATATCGCAATATCGAAGTGAAAAATACCATCCCAATTTAGCATTTAGTATATGACACCTATTTCGAACTCGATCATCTCATATTTTTTCACACAATACTGCGAATGCACTCTGGCATCAGCATGAGATGACCATGGAGCACAATTAGCGTTTGATAAAAAATGGCATTGAGCACACTTATGTTACAAACATCGATGTCAGAAAATGGGCAATTAATTTGGGTGATGTAGTGTGTATATAATTGCTGGTAAACACAGCCTGTAGATCATTCGAAAACGACACCCCATCGGTGTACAAAGGTGATTATTTACTTACACAGTGTATATGCTCGAAAAACAACAAATAAGTATAATACTAATTTATCCATGTTTAGTTTCAATTGACATAAATGTTTCTTAATTTGTTTTCTTCAGCAAATTTAATCCACTTTCTCTTAATTTAGAGATGTAAAGTCTTATTGTTGACTTATTAAAAATAAATTTTCTTTTAATGTTTATATTGTTTTAATAAACATATTTTTATCAATCTAGTAAACCAAAATAATGTATTATATGCATTTAGATTATAACATTTTATGATATAATGACTTTTTATCTTAAGAAAATGACTTCAGTAAGGAAATGACTTAAGATGATTAATGAAAACCATGCCCTGCACTTGGGCATTTAGTATCTTTAGATAATTTATTCGACATATATATGATTCGCGTCAGGAGAAAACCTGCTTTAATGACATTTTTTACGAAATTATAATTTTTACACATTTAGAACAAGTATTTTTTTCTGAGCTTGACCATATGAGTTTAATTTGTATGCGCCTATGTTTTCTTACACAAAAACGCATTCAAATGAGCCAACCGTATAGAAGTTTCCTGAACGTTCTCTGTTCTACAACGTCATGTTTACAGCGTTAGATGTTCGGAGTCTTTTCTTTTAATCAGGCAGAAAAAAAAATTAAAATGTTGATCTATCATTCCATTACTATCTTCAAAAAATTGCAGATTCAGTTGAAGTTTGATACATATCAGTATGACGTCACTTGGGTTGCTAGGCAACTGTAATTGTTCTTATTTACTCAAGTGTCGTATTCCAACGGCATGCGCAGTTTTAAAGTGTTTAATTTTAAAATAAATCAAACAAGATTCACAATCAATATTCTATGATTTACAACAAAAGAGTGAGAACACGGGTGACAGTCAATATAATATATTACGTTTGACACGAACGTACAAACATACATCATAACATGAACGTTATATAATAATCGTGTATGGGGTGTTCCTATCAATATTTTTTATTTAATGCGTGTCTTCAAATACAATGTTTAACGACTATTCAACAAAACATGTATTTGGAATAGTGTAAAAACAAGAATAAAATATTATATATTTTAAAAGCGAATGTTTGATTTGCAGAATGGTATAAAGAGATATTAGAGATTAATGAAAAAAAAAACAATTTACGAGCGGATTTTAGTAAACATGAATAGAGAAGTCCTCACAATATGATATATTTAGTAGGTCAAAAAATATTATTTATGTAACCTGATAGGGGAATCGTCTGTATTCAGAAACTGCTAATAAGGATATAGGCCACACCAATCTGGTGCCTTGTTCATCGTACTTTTTCCTGAAGAAATGGCGGCAAGCGTGACAATAAATACAACTTAACATCATTTTCGGTATGATGCATGGTTTTTCTAAATAAGCGATCAATCGATTCAAATCAAAAGTCTGCTCTTCAAGCATCAAAATAACATTATTGCATACCCATATATATAATATATGCTTCAATGGGCTTAAGACCAGATGGTCGCAAACTTGTAAAATTCCACAAAACTAATCTAAAATTGTCAATATATAATGTATGAGGCCGATAATATATAATTTTACATGGTGAAATTATAGGCGCAACAATCCTGTTGCTGTCTCATCTATGTTGCATCATTCAGATATAGCTCACAATGGTTTCTTAGGTTAAATCATATCCATTTATAAATACAGCTTAATATCTTGACTATATTTTAAAACTTACTGGGATGTACGTGGTAGACAACCCTAGTAAATTTTGAACTGGAATCAAATTTTCAACACGGATAGTCAAAAGGTGTGTAAGGACTTTATTAATGAAAACGGGAGCACAGCTACAAAAATCACCCCATTAACCCCATTACTATGTAATGGACCTTTCGAACATGTTGATATTGTCAAAGACAACATGTTTACTATGCTTTATGTCAATACATTGAACACAATTATTATATACTCTATGTGTGGTATGGTGAAAACAACAGTGTTTTCTTAACCACACATCAAATTAAATCAAATCACATGATGTGAAAAAAGTGTTATTAAATAACCTATGAACATATAAATACATAAGCATGTTCTTTAAGAAGAGCCAATGTTATCGTTTTCAAGAACACGAGGCCAGCGCTATAACAATTCTAGGACTTCTTTTGAAAGAAAAAACATTGCAGCATTGATCATTTTTTAAATGTAAAAGACATTTTCCTATACTATCGATCATTGGCAGACTGGAGATTGTTTGACAATGAAAATATACAATAATGTACTATGTTTTTTCCATTTTGGAAATTAAATGAAAGTTGTATTCAAAATGTTTAAATAGTTTACTTTTGTGTATAGTTAGTAACAATTAAATTCAAGTAAATTCAATTCAACAAAAACAGTGACTTGCCGATGTATGATTATAGCACTGAGGCATAATTATGTTTCATCAAAAATGCACAACAACACTGTATATTTCAATGTTCAGTATTAATCTTGAAAGCAGTGTGTCATTTTAAAACGGCTCGTTTACGTTTTATAGTTTAGATTTCAAAATAAGATGTTTGAATGTTAACAAAATGAATCAATAGTTGTAAACATTATTTAAAAATGTGACAGCATTGGCGTTATTATGAGAGAGTTGCTACTTACGCTATTGCATATTGACTTATTTTAGGCTTTGATAAACAAAATTTGGTTTAATTTATATATCCATCAGTTGCATATTGATTTTTTCTTCTTAAATAAAGAAACATAAGTCAGGTTCAATAAAGTAAGTTACCAATGCACAACTTCTCAAAAATGCTGGCATAATTTATCTCTATTAGCAGAAAAACAGTTCTTAATCTCCATTAGTATGAAAAACATGTATTGTTGCAACCATCGATTTGTGTAAATGTAAGTTGGACCGGATATGTATTGCACATGAAATTGGAAACAAACAACATAATTAATATGCATTCAATGTTTCAACTAAACAGTCACATGCTGCAATATCGTCGCCGAATTAAGTTCATTCACTCATTCGCAGTTTGACAGAGGATAGTACTCGAATAAAGGGCGATAACTCAACAAATACTGCAGTCAAAGTTACGAGTCCTAAGCAATGCACTTCTCCTGAAAAAGATAACATGTATATGCAATTAGACGCCAATACCCTAATGATATTTGGAATAATAATTTAGCCCAAAAATAAGTACGAACATTAAAAACGGCAAAAACTGAAATATCGCAGTCATGGTTATGGCTCCTGTGCTCTTAAGCTCGCTGCTTTTAAGGTTTGAGGAAAATACTCCTGACAAAAATTAGAATGAATATTAATTTGATATAAAGTATGCCGATATGATAACATTTAATATTAAACAAAATAAAGAATTATCAAGGGTGGTCGAATTCCGATATATCAACTTATAAACTTCCATACAGACCTGCATATTCCTAACGTATATACATTTTTACACACTTTCTAATGCATGATTATGAAAGCTTAAAGGCACACTCTCTGTTTTGACCAGAGAATGTTTTTATGTTCACAATCAAAGATGCAATCATTAAACGTCTTTGAAAACTTCTTATTTACCTTTAGTCTTAATATATATGGTGATATATGCCATTAAAAAGGATCATTTTGTTAAAAACAGTTCCATATATACAACTCTCAATGCAGTGTCGACAAAACTGCAAAAAATAAAATGAGCCTGTAAATTTAATCAAGCATAAGATATTTATCTGACAACATGGAATAAGTGATACTGTCCATGCCAGTAGACCAAGGAACAAATGCTACTTGATTCGTCCCTTAAGTTTCATAAGTATTATCACAACAAATCAAAATTAGTTTTTGTTAATGAATTTTATGGCTTCCACAGCAAAATATCCTTAAATTAAGACGAGCGCTGTTTTAAGAAAATTATCGACTGGAAAAAACAACATCGTCTTGTGAAGATATGTTTGGGATGTTTTAAAGAATGTATCCAGGCTTGTTGTACACATTCAAATACTTTTAAACAATTTAAAGTTTCGGTCGTTAAAGCATTAATTCATCGATCACAAAAAAAACAAAAAAATGTTCTGTACAGCTTTGTTGGCCTTTTTTAAGAAAATGGTCAGAATAAAAACATATGAACTGAAAACAAAATTTACACAAAGAAATATTGTTCAAACCCAAAATATTTATCATTAATATTAAAGATGAAAATATAAGCCATATCGGATATAAGGATCTAAGTCATTCCTTTTCTGTGTTTGTCTTCATCAAACGCAACTTAATTTGTAAGTGGTAATTAAGGCACAATCTGATATTTGCTCTCCATTCAAACATTTTATATCGTGTAATTTGACTTGCCAATTGATATATTTAAAAAAAACAGTGAATATGTTTTCAAAATTCTGTTCATTATTCATAATTTGCTTATATCATGTAGGACATGTGTATAATTTTACTAGTAATATAAAGCAATGCTTAGAATAATAGTCACCGTACATATTGTATTAATGTGATTTATCAAATTCCAGTCTGTAAAAATAATAATTGTGCAAGGCAAAATACAATTAGCTCGTATTGGTCTTTAACCAACAGTTACTTATATTACACAAACACAGCATAGTATTACCTAAAGTGATAAACCACCAGTTTCACCAAAACTCAAGCCGCCATTGGTAATGCATCATTAATGGATTCGCTCCATACAGCGAGTATCATATATATTCATCTGGTGTTACTGTATTGATGGGATTGTATTCCATTAGTGGACAATGGGCTAAGTTATCTGATCTTATAAGAGTTTTACCACGGATATACAAACTCTTAAGAGCCTATTTGTAAAACATTTTCTTTGAGTCTCATATACATTTGGTCGAAGATGAATAGATTCTTTTATAAGTTGAAATTAAACATGGACACAAAGCAAATTTAACAAAAGGAAATGTGGTTTAAACTCTATGCAAAGGTAGTCTTATAAACAATCCACGACCGAACAACTAAATACGAGCTATTTCATATTATGTGCAAGTCATATAGAATTTATTACCAAAAGAATGAAGCCTTAAGGTGTCAAAATTACCAATGTTGACGCTTCTTACCTCCTTCGACCATAAATAACAAAACTGAGCATGTCAAAACACAACACTTATATCATGATATTCTGCAGTGAATCCCTCGGTATAAGAGATTTGTTGTCATACTGGCTGGTGTGGCGGGCCACGTCAGTGGGGTGGTTGTCAAACTGGCTGGTGTGGGTGGGTACCTCAGTTGGGTAGTTGTCATACTGGCTGGTATGGTGGAGCACATCAGTGGAGTGGTTAATTATACTGGCTGGTGTGGCCGGGCACCTCAGTGGGGTAGTTATCATACTTGCTGGTGTGGCGGGTCACCTCAGTAGGGTAGTTTTACTGGCTGGTGTGATGGGGCACATCAGTAAAGATGTTGTAAAACTGGATGGTGTGGCGGGGCACCTTAGTGAAGTGGTTGTCATACGGACTAGTTTTGCGAGGAACCTCAATCAATAAACCGTCAGTGAATGTCAATAAGATGACAGTGAATGTCAATAGCCAGTGAATGTCAAAAAGATATCAGTGAATGTCAATAAGATGCCAGTGAATGTGAATAAGATGTCAGTGAATGCAAATAAGATGACAGCGAATGTAAATACTATAAAAGTGAATGTCAATAAGATGACAGTGAATGTCAATAAGATGTCAGTGAATGTGAATAAGATGCCAGTGAATGTCAATACGATGTCAGTGAATGTCAATAAAATGACAGTGAGTGTCAATAAGATGTCAGTGAATGTCAATAAGATGACAGTAAATGTCAATAAGATGTTAGTGAATGTCAATAAGATGACAGTGAATTTGAATAAGGTGTCAGTGAATGTCAATTTGATGTCAGTGAATGTCAATATGATGTCAAGCGATCAAAATAAGATGTCAGTGAATGTGAATACGATGTCAGGCGATCAAAATAAGATGTCATTGAATGTTAATAAGATGTCAGTGAATGTTAATAAGATGCCAGTGAATGTCAATTAGATGACAGTGAATGTCAATTAGATTTCAGTGAATGTCAATAAGATGTCAGTGAATGGTAATAAGATGCCAGTGAATGTCAAAAAGATGACAGTGAATGTCAATAAGATGTCAGTGAATGTCAATATGATGTCAGTGAATGTCAATAAGATGTCAGTGACTCATAGATGTCAGGCGATCAAAATAAGATGTCAGTGAATGTGAATAAGATAACAGTGAATGTGAATAAGATGGAAGTGAATGTCAATAAGATGTCATTGAATGTCAATGAGATGTCAGTGAATGTAGTGAATGTCAATAAGATGACAGTTAATGTCAATAAGATGACAGTGAATGTCAATAAGAAGTCAGTGATTGTCAATATGATGTTATTGAATGTCAATAAGATGTCAATGAATGTCAATATTATGTCATTGAATGTCAATAAGATGTCAGTGAATGTGAATACGATGTCAGGCGAACAAAATAAGATGTCAGTGAATGTGAATAAGATGTCAGTGAATGTGAATAATTTGACATTGAACGTAATAAAGATATCAGTAGATGTCAATTAGATGACAGAGAATGCCATTAAGATGTCAGTGAATTCAATACTATGACAGTAAATGTCAACAAGATGTCAGGAAATGTAAAAAATATGTCAGTGAATGTCAATAAGTTGTCAGAAGATGTCAATAAGATGACAGTGAATGTCATTAATATATTAGTGAATGTCAATAAGATGACAGTGAATATAATTAAAATGTCAGTAGATGTCAATAAGATGTCAGTGAATGTCATTAAGATGTCAGTGAATGTCAATAATATGTCAGTAGATGTCAACAAGATGACAGTGAATATCATTAAGATGTCAGTGAAGATCGATAAGATGTCAGTAAATGTCAATAAGATGACATTGACATTGACAATTAGATATACTCGTAAATGTTTGTTTTTTGAAAACATCGGTTTAATAAATCTGTAAAAGAATGTCCTGTATTCATAGGTCCTGAGTCTTATGGTAACTTATGTGAAAAACTACAGAAACAAGCTCAGTAGCCAAAAGTTTAAACATAAAACCTCAATTATATCATTTCGGGGCAGAGGCTACGTTCGCTAATCTGCATAATATTTGCAGCTGATTATCGTCTATTAAAATGTCTGTGACCTCATCATTATTTTTTGTACTCTCCATAGGTAAGCGTTCTGTGTAACAGTCGTTACTTCTTAATTAATAAATGAACTGTCCAATAGTTTCAGAATTGAAGTCTTTGTTAACACAATGGATAGTCAGTAGAAACAAAGTTGCAATGTCATCTAAGTAGAGTACGAAACCAACAACACTGAATCAAGTTTCTGACATGTTTCAAGTTCAAGCTCAAGTTTACTCATATTGTATTGAATTTAATGTTTCACAAATGCAGCCGTTTTGCGAAGCTATTTTTACTGTCATTAATTATTCTTTCAACGAACATTGCTTTATCAAATAATTATTTTGCCGCTGAAGTAACGGTGAAAGGCCTAAAAATGTCAGACAGTTTGCAGCGTTCCACTAACTTAATACATGTTAATACAGCGTTTATGTTGTAAAAAACATTGCCCTTTTCTCAACTAGAGAAAGACAGCCAAGAAAGATATCTTTATTTGTATCAAAAAAGTTAGGTACAAAAAGTTAATAAGATATATTTAGAATATGTATTTATTTCTTATTGAAAACATAGTAAGTAATCATTTAACCAAAAGAAGTTTGGACCCAATGACTTTTGCGAACAGTTTTTTAAAGAACCCAAAACGGGAGTAAATTTTTGGTGACTTTTTTCACTGTTGCTCAATAAGAGTTTAAAGCATTTTTCGAATCTTTCGAACTATAACTGAAATAACAACATGGAATCGAAATGGAATTACTTTTGTTATATGAATTTCAATTTAAAAGTAAGTATCATCAAACTAGACTAATAAGGCCCATTTACCCATTGAATTTGTATCACGATATTTGAAATATATCTGTAATGTATCAATTGTTCATTTGTGTAGGCTGTTAGGCTTAAGTTTTGTGAAACGGCGTTTAAATTGGATAAATAGTAGAAAATAGAAAGTAGTGCGTGACATAGTTTAATAGTATATAGTACAAAAAAAACCCATATTTGACTTCCCATTGATGTTTTACTCTACGGTATAGGAATACTTATTTAATCCAATAGCTTGCGTTGCATCAGTAACAATACTTCAATGCTAATATTTCGATAACGGGTTAAAACCTTCCGATGTCGATCCCCCGTCATTTAGTTTCAAACCGTTCTGTCTGCCATGTCCATGATTGTCAGTTAAATTTCATGTAAACGCTATCCTGCGAAGAAAAACAAACTGCGAATTATAAAATTGGCATAAACCAGACAGGTTAAATATACAGAATAAAGCACTAAGGAATACGCTACAGCTCACAACATGAGTAGGAAATTCTGCAATTCACATATAGTTTTATTCGGTCTTAAATATACTTGATATCTGTTTCGGATCAAAAGCAAGTTTCAGATGTAAATATTTAATATAGAACTAACCTTGTTTGATAATATTCGTGTTATTTAAAAAATAACAACTTTGTTGTGTTTCGTAAATCAACTCCCGCCAAAAAATCTTCCTCACCGGAGATCTTTTTTATCTACTGTCTCTGTATTCTAAAAATATCAAGGTTCAATTTGTCTGCCTGTATGAATGTATTTAGGTCCTGCTAACATTGCTAATCAACGTAATGTTTTTCTAGAATGTTTCAACGAAAATGTTTTATCGGAGTTAACGCATTCCATATTACCAACTATTGCTGAATTTGCTTAGATGTCTTTCGCATTGACCACTTGGAGAATATACGTTGGGAGTAGTAGATAACTAATGATTTTGTTTAGATTGTTGATGTAACGTATAACCAATCCTGCTTCAGACATATTTCTAGTCGATTTTAAGATACCTGTCAAGAATACGCAGTAGCAATAAATAAGTGGGTATGTATTTTACATAATTAAACATTATATTCAAGTACATTATTTTTTTTTCATACAACAAAATATGACAATCCACCACCGCTCGAGAACACGTCCATTTTTGCTTTGTCTCAAAAACCTATAAACACACAAAATCCTCATCGGTAATTTGGACACGACTCTCATAAGGAAGGCAATTACTTATTGAATTACGTCTGTGAGAACACCGAACTACAGAATCATACCAATCAAGCCAGGGAAAGTTACATTTCATTGGGTAAATATACTTATTAGATACATATTGACCATGATATTTAATTAAACAGTGAATTATGTAATTGCATAACTGTCCGTGTGTGTTGCAGTGATTCGTAACTGTATAATTATTATCGACAGTAGAAAAAATAAATAAGTATGCGGCGGTATTGCTTCCGAGTCAATCATTGATACAAGCATGACAGTAATATTATATGTGTTCGAAATCTAAAAATAATTAATAAAAACTGAAATAAATATACACCAAAACGTTCCAGTCAGCATCAGCATTCGATCCCGCGACCTTCGAGTTGTTATAAAACACTATATATATACACAAATCATAATTGTAGCGAAAGTTCGAAATATTTAAATTCAAATATCTATTATACGTTTACATTTTAAGGGAACATACTTTATATAAGGAACTTTATCTTTTTTGACAACACGTTTCTCTAACATGCAGAGGCATTATAAGAAGTTTAAATGGAGGCCTAATGGAATCATTAATATACTCACCAGTAATGTTAGCATAAATGAACAAACCTGAGATGTATCGCTACTCGCATGCCCATTAAATTTGACAGTGTTGTTCATAGTAGACGTATACTATGACGAAAAACATGTTGCTTCTTTGTGGGTTTCAGTAAGGCTAACGGTTAACATCACGCAATGTGATTCGTACTGTAAATAATGTATTTTCACTCTTTTTACATTCTACTAATAGATGACAAAACAACATATCAAACATTTCACTTAGCTGATGTAAACTATAATGTGGGAATAATATTTATATATGCATTTATTTATTTACATGTAAGCATGCATTCGAAAAGAAAACTATTGTTATAGGAAATTAAGAAAACATGCAAAAACTCCACCTGCTCTTGATCATTGTACATAAGTAAGTACTAGTCACCGTTTGATCGACAGTGTTGGCCAAGCTCTCAGCCAAGTATCAACAAACAAATCAACTACGTAACCACACCCCTCTCTGGCCTTAAATACCCTCAAAGACAGTTAACAACGCCACAATACAGAAAGGCTAATTTGTTGTGTAATTGCCCTTGAATGGTTAGCGTAACATAATTCTACTTGGGGTTAATCTATCTTACGAGTACTTAATGTCACATGGTTCCCAGCATTTATAATAATAGCGAAATAATCAGAATCCCAACAATCAGAGCCGGCATTAATTTGAACACAAGAAAATGTAACTGAAGATATCATATATAGTTATATATTAACATATAATCAGTTTTTCAAGGAATCGTGTTGCGATCGTTTTTGAAAATGGTATGCATCGGTTATGCTATTTCTATGCGTGTGTGTTCTGTTTGTGATATAAGTATTTGTGCATTTCATGTTTGTACGTTTGTGCCTCTATTTCATTGTCGTTTGAGATCTAGACTTATGACACTAAACAGGGATTGTTCGTCTACCGATGCTTGCGCATGTTCTTATACCCAGGATTTCTTGCAAAATAGCATTCACCACTAGATTTAAATATTGCCAAGGGCACTGCCAACATCGACAACTTATCGTACGTGATGACGATCGCTGTTAAATCGTTAATCAGAAGACTACCAGTTGCTGTCATATGTTCTTTCAGACACGCCACCATTCGTGTGATTTAACTTGTTCATTGTTGGTTTTGATGGACGAAGCTTATTTAAGTTGCCGAATGACGACGATCGGTTGTTTCCCTGGTTTCTTCGAGACCGTAGGTAAGAATCGATAATAGCGGTAATGTTGGCACATATTGATCATTTATTTTTAGAACTTGCAGAGTTAATGAAATAACTAATACCAAGGTCATGATTTATATATTATATAAGACTAGTCAAGTTTTGAGTTTGAACCACGCTTCTTTGTGTAAACTTGCTGTGCGTTAATCTGTTTTCAATAAATCAAAGAATATATCTATCTCCAAATATACCAAATGTACATGTATGTCGAAACATAAAGCAAACGCCTAAATCTCTTATAAGATTAGGGGAATATACTCCTTGGCTACTAATGGGAACATCGCTAAAGAGCCTAAACTTATTCATATTGTGACACGACATAAACATGTATGATACTCGCCGTATGCGGCAAATCCATAACCAATCTATTACCAAGTGCAATCTTAAACAGAAACAGGGACTTACGAGCACTTATTAATAAGGCTTGTATGTTTGACTTTGATATCATTTATAAATTATGGTGCACATGTGTTAATGAGAACTCGTGAACCAAGAAAAAAGCAGTGAACCATTTCGCTGACTATTTTAATGTTGTGACTACCAACATTTATTTAAGTGATACTCGTAAATAACAAACATACATGTTGAGTGATCAACCTTTAATTACTTACTTAATAATGCATTTATGGAAAATATTAATTATAGATATCAAGATTGCTACCTTGTATCTTAAAGCTAGAACTCACAAATATTAAATGACTGTTGGGTCCTTAAAGGTTTAAAGTGATCAAATATCGTCTTGTAGGGTAGAAATATCGTGTTTACGTCACCTTTCTTTCAAAATACAACACAGTTTTTTTCATAAGAACCATCTTTTTTCGATATCCATTCATCCTTTTCGGTCAGCAATTGTATAAATCGTGGAACTGCTTATTTGTGAGTAAGAGTGCTTCTTGAATGAATATATTTTTAAATGTATTATGATCTCTGCCTTTGTTGTACTGCGACGTTGGTTACATCTCAAAAGGTGTCGAAAAGGCATTGAATCCTGGGTCTTTTAATAAGGTTATCATTAATATGTAAACGTATTTCACTGCATCTGTGAAAAAGTGTAACCCAATGGTTTCCGAACGAAAAATTGCTGAAATTCCCACCTTACGTTTCTTTTTAATATATGACGTTTTAAAAACGTGGTATATTTCCATGTGTATTGTTTATGACACTACTCCAATTGTTGATTTGTACTCAACGACATAATTATATAAATCACAATTCTTTTTATCTTGTTTTTTTATTAAAACTAGAGAGCCTGGTCTTGAGAAAAGAAAGCGGCTTGAAATAAAAGGATAAAGGACTTGAAATAAAATGTTGTTTCCAAGAGAGGCGATGGATAAGTTATGACAAAATATTTCATGCAAAAATACACAAATTGCAGACTTCGAGAAATGAAATTATATTTCCAGGAGGGGCGATTGTTCAAAATATGACCAAATATTTTATGCAAACATACATTTGTTGTAGAAATGTCATCCAATTTCATCAAAGCACAAACACTATCTTAGTTCCAGTAGTGCTTCCAGCATGAAATATCACAGCGTGTCCAGACCACTTTACTTTATATGTGGTTTGAGGTAAATTAAACATATGCCGTATACGAACTCTCAATGTGTGGTAATAATGCATTTACTTTTATCGCATTGTACAGCTTCTGGAATTTGTGAAACTCCACGTAGTCCGCCAGAAAATTATCCGAAATAATAACGCATCTTAAGTTTCTGTTTAAAATATGACGTTAAAACAAAGTGGCAAGTATATATAGACTCAATGCTGGTCAGAATTGGTATATCATAGACTGTTTTGGTGTTACTTATGACCAAGACTACTATGATGGACAAGCCATAATTGTTATTCAAACATGCAGTATTTGTGTAAATTACTTTTCTGGGTAACGTTGCCTTTTTTGAGGAATTGATTATTGAAAAACGTTCCCATTTAACGACGCCATCATTGCTTTGTTTTGACTCTCATTAAAGCACTTGGCATATATGTTATTTCTTTTTACTTGTCTTGTCAGTATTGGCCATTTCTCTCTCAAACACATGACATTAATGAGACGCGAACACTTACAAAAAACGCGGTCTGACTGATTTGGAAATACGAGTCACAAAACAGGTTTTTCTTTAACCTCTAATGACCTTGCACCAAATATATCAATCCGTGAGGAATATGACAATAACTTTGCTATTTCATTCTTTTCCCAAACTCAGAACATTAAAAAAGAGCATGCAATGTGCAGAAAACGTAACTAGTTCCATATACTGGCATTATCGAATTTACATAATTAAAACAATGTAACTTTAAAACGGTTTTTAATAAATATCAATATCTTTATATACAAATCAATATAAAAGTTTTCACTAATACCAAAATCATAAGCCAATGGACTTTAAAGATACAAAGAAGGGCCACATTTATTTAAGGTATGATATTACAAATCAGTATTTGTGGACTTTTGTCTTCGAACCATTAATGATATAGTCAAAGCGCAAAGTCGTAAATAAACAGATTAAAGCATTAACAATAATTTAAGTTAGGATGAAGCAGCCGGTAAAAGGGTTTTCTGTTAATGACATTTATTTCCAGGAATCATGAATCTAGTTGCATTTGGGCCTCATAATCCATACAGGGCAACGGCTATTTACGTTGTTTATGTTTGCAGTTGTGGAAATATTTGTGTCACGTAATCATTGTTCACTGTGTACTCCATACAATATGTTTTTACTAAATACCTGCTCGTTTAAGACTGAATCGTCTTTTTTAAACAATGGACAGTCCATAGTAACACCTTTGTTCAATTACTTGCATAGAGTACAACATTTGCAATAAATCAGGTTAAAAGATTTTAAGAATCGTGATATGAATGGGTTGCAGATGCGTTGTTAAGGGAGGTCATATTATGCGTGCTTACACATTGCGTATTAAAATAATATTACAAAATTGCGACCGTTACCCCAAGAATGTTTCATAACATAACGATGAACTTTAAACCAGCAACCCATTTGTTTCATATCACGATATTTAAAACATTATGTAACTTTGTCCATTGTTATTTGAGTACTCTATGTAGATTATACTTTTATCTACAGGGGTTACTCTCGATTATCTTCAATCTATATGTTATATATTGATAATGAGTTGAACACAAAATTTACTTTTCCCAAAATATAAAATAAAATAAACAATGTATAACATGTTTTATTTATAGAATGCCAATATAAAACATATACCTCTTGAAAAACCGAAATCAACACAGTATTGTGTTATGTATTAAAAAATATATATTGTCACATTTGGACACACGTTCGCAAACATCCAAATTATGAATTTGCCTTCGTAAAATCATGTTGTGTGCAATGCTGTACGCAAATAAATATCCAGTTCAATGAAGAGTCTTAAGTTTTATCTCCGACCACTTAAATTTAATTAAATTGGCGAAATTCACCAACCAAGATTTGTTTCGTGATTTTTCGGCCATTTTGATTTCTTGGCGGCTGACTACCGACACAAAAGGTGGCGACTTTTACAAAATAAAAGTGCTTTGTGAAAAATCGGTGTATTGTGATCTTGTTCCGAATGCAATATTAGAATGTCGCATGCAATATGAATTCTTTTATTTTATTTTAATGATTAACATCGTGTAATATTTGTCTTCTGGTTAATAGAGGTACGTTATATATGTATTTTCGTGTAAGGATTGCGCAATCGGTGTTCTATCTCTTTGTCTAAAGGAGAAACCCATGTGATATTATCTACCGTTGCTTCTACTGATTATACTCTTGCTGATCTAAACGTTTCGTTAAAGAGAAAATAATATAGAATGATACACTGTCCAACAATTTAGAGTTCAAAGGATTATAAATGTACATGTTTTAATGTGAACTAACTCTATATACACTCGGCTAAAAACACAAATGGTTGAACATAAAATATACTCTCTTTTATCTCTCTTTTTTTGTAAAAAATAGCCCAAATAAAGACACCGGTACAGGAATGTTGTTCTTTTAAATATGGGAAGAAATCAAAATACTATATTTATCAACACAGATGAACGGAGTGTATAATATTAAATGAGTCTCAGAGACATAATTAGAAAATGCTAGAGTACATAATGAACTGTGTAAATGATATACAATCCATATTGAAATTATATGATAATAAGTTTTGAAATTGTAATATCCTTACATGGACACCGTTTATACGCCTTCACATATTATTATGCATATTTCTCCCTCTTTTACAGATACACAAATTAAATCAGTGTCAGTATGAAGAGAAAGGTCAATGCAAAATTATTTGCGGACACTTCTTTTAAATTATTCATACCGGGACTCTCTCACGTATTTAATTTTGGTGACAAATTTTGTCAAATTGAGTTGTTTTTATTTATTTGTACTGACAACGCAGTCAGCAACTGGCAAATACTCATTCCACTTGTTCTTCATTTCGATAACTCATATTGCGGGTCCACTAGCTGTAACAGTTGGTTGAATAGTGATAAAACATGGTGTTAACACAACATTTGATACAGATACATTGTTCTTTATACAACGGTAATTTTTACCGTTGAGTATCAACTACTGGGTGTAACAACTTCCTATGGAAATTTGAAAAAAGAGATATCTAATGCTTTATGTTAAAAGGTTTTCTTAAACGCGGCATGTCCATATTGAAATTACGAGAAAAAGTCTTTATGCTCGTAAACATTTAATTATTTAGCATCGTTCCGAAAGTGTTTATTTTAAACATCATTTGAACATATCAGTATTAAGCAGTATTCATGCGTCATCAACGGACATTATCGTCGAACGACATGTTAAAACCAATCTCTGATATGACTAATTGTAGTATACAGCGGTTAAGAAATAAGACCAATTTTAGGCAATATTGAATTAGGCATAAATTTAATGCAACACTGCGTTGCAACTTTCGGTCTTCGTCTTGTCACTATTTGATTAATTGTAACACGGCAGTAGGATTACAATATAAAGGTCCTTTTGAGTGCTACGTCATCAAGGTATGTTCACTTCGTATACGTTTAAGCGTCTATTCCATATCAAGAAAACATTTGATTGCCGTTATTCAGGCCTCGGTATACATATTTAGGATGAACAGAAATCATATCTACAAAATAAAAAGGAATTCCAAAGGGTTATATGCGAGAGTCGATCAGCATACATTTTAATTTTTCTTGTACGGGTCTCATGTATCTCATACAAGTGATAGTGCAAGACAGTGAATGCTTTGCAACATCTCAATAATGTCAGTATATGCCTGTTCATAACTATGAAAGGCAAGTTTACTAACCGGAGCTTCCAACGCCCCTATATATACACATTTGGGATACACTTGTATTAACCTGTTCAATATTTTGATGAACATACACTTACGCCAACGTAATAATACATGCTATTAATAACCGGAGTCGCTGTAAATGTTGTCAGCAGAAATAAAAGATTCCGATAACACGATGGCATTGCATGGAATACCTGTCGAAATATAAAGAATGCAAACATACGGTGGTTCAATAGAATTGATTTTAAGTCATAAATTATTTGAGGATAAATAAACTTTTAAAATGTACACATTTAAAGAAAGTTTATATTTTGTTTTGTTTTTATTTGAAAACAGGGGACAGCCTCTTTGAAGTAATCTAACAAGACCTCTTGTTTGAATAAAATGTTATTAAATTCTTTGAAGGGACTATTAGTCATACAGCAATTGATATGTATTGTGTTCGCAATTGGGACTTCTTACACTTGTCAATGTTTTCTTGGAAGAATCAAATGGTATCAACATACGTGTTACAATTTACAAGAAACTGCTTGATTTTTGATAGCTGTAATTAACTTAAGAAAATTGTCATTTCTTAACACCTGAAACCGAAACCGATTACCCAAAATCGGTGTTTTTGAAATCTGAAATGTTATAATAATAGATATCAACATGATAGATAGTTTTCAATTTTGTACCATTGTTTGAGCGGCATTGCCTTTTGAAAAAAGAATATTTTGAGTTGATTTGATAGTCTATAAATTTGTATGTTAAAGGACAAACAATGTTTAAAAATATTGAATAACATTTTCCATTCTACTTTGAATAATTATTAAATGGATAGATTTAAAAAAATCAAATCATTTTTCTAAACGCTATAAATGTTTAAAAATACCATTCTTTTGTGTAATCAATCGACCAAATTGCGAAAAAGCATGAGATAAAACAGTGCTATAAAAAACATTAGAATAAGGCTAAATATATTAATTTATTAGTTTTTATGTGTATGATGTTTTTAATTATTTTATAGAGAACACTATTATACTTTGAAAATCCAACACTCGAAACGTTTTAATTTAAAGAACGCTTCTGATGAAATCAATGACTGAGTTAGAAAACCAATCATTCAAATTTTTGTTGAAATAATTAACCAACTAATGTAAGCACTAAGTGATTACAGTGTGAATAAAACTAGAGCGTATTGTGCGGGATCACAATTTAAAGCTTAAGTCCATTAATTGATTAACCATTTTGCAGAAATCTGTCAGTGATCTTTGAACATGTAATGTTTTATTGTGCTTGATGGAAAATTTTACGAGTAGAAAGGATTTAATTGCGTTTAGTTCGTAGTATAGGAAAGATTAATTAGTTTAAATTGCTAAGAATCTTAACATAAAGCCAGTACGTTTTTTATTTATTGTCCGCTGATACCATCTTTACCATATTTCTCTCATCTGTTTTCCCTTGTCTTTAAATTAAAAAATGTCACTGGCAATGCGAAGAAAGAGCAGAAATTCCTATGGATGAAAGTGGTGGCACCAATTGACTCAAGAAAAATCAATCCTTAATCTACATTAATTATAAGTACTTTTCTACCGGGACTCTCTCGGCATTTACTTCCGGATAAGAAAGATCAGTCATAAAATTATCCAAACCTTCGATTGTTTCCAACACTATTACTGCTACCCCCTAGAATTCAACAAAGTATTTATTTTATGGCATCCTGTTTAACTGACATTGACCCAGATGTAAGTACATCCGAACAATACTTAAATGCCGAAAACACCATTTTCAATAAATATTTTAGTTGCGAGGAAAGATTACGATAACAATTTTGTTTAATCAATCGTAAAATTAGAGAAACATTTAGTGCTTACAATATCTAACGCATTTTAAAATGACTGCCGTTGTTAGATGATTGCTTAATGTTAGAAAAAAAGACTTTCGCGTGATTAAACCAAATAAAATGTTAAATAATGAGCTGAGGATCAGATGTTGGAGACGGTGGGGATTTTCTGTTTAATTTACGAGAAGAGGATGAATATAATTTGGGATAAAGAAAGAAGCTGATCTTTAATACTATGCATCTGGGCTTATATGGAGGTTTATAAGGGCACAAGAGTATTGTGATTATACTAGATGGCAATATAATAATGGAAGTGTTAATGAAATGCCAGGAGCACTTACACACTGGCCTTATGAAGAAGATAATAGAAAATCAAGGACAGAATTCCAGGCTGTGGCTGGGTTACCCAGGTTGAAAGGAAGCAAAGTTAGACAGATAAGTTCTTTCTGAGAAATACAGAGAATTAATCAACAGTAAAGTATTTCAATGCATAAACGTGAGAGCAACAACTGAAACTATGCCCTTGTTATTTAAACATGTTGGGCGCAAAATCAATCAAAACCAAGGGGATACAATCCATTAAAAAGTGAATTATCTAACGCAAACGTTAATATTTGGCAGGTACGCGTGCCCGAGGTGATAGTTCATTATAACGAGGCAGAGACAAACCGATGCATGGAGTTCAACAAAGCACTGTGCCGAACTAGATATATACTTTTGTGTGTAAAAATGTTGAGTCGGGAACTGAAAGGTACAAGTCAATAAATTACAAAACAATTATAATAAAGTTACTTTGTTTGTATTAATCGCGTAAAACCACAAAAACAAACAGGATTTATTTGTGGTCGCACCAACATAAACGTATTGCTGCAGAAATGTATCATTTACTGTGTGTGATTTTCAATGCAACACATACGTAGTCTAGTATAAACATATTTATATTTTAAGTGTCCGCGCGTTTGTCAATATATCAAACACTGGCATGTTGTGAAATGTTTCAGAAAAAACACCTGCCAAAGTAACGCACGTGACTGTTGCATATGTATTGTGCTTCATAACCAAACCAAACATGGTTCTATGTCGACAGTGCCAACGTATCCATGTCAGATCAAGGAATGGAGACAGGCTTCATGCTTAGGGATCAAATTGCCCAGGAGTTCTTTTAATATATGGACATCGTGAAACATTTCTTTACATGTTGATTGTCATTTTGGTTTGCCGATAACTATTATGTGTTTACTTTTTACATGGTTGCAAATGGGCTATTGCAATTGATCATTGATTTGAATAACTACCCCATTAGTCTACGAGGAACTGCCTCATTTCACATAGTTATCTCTCATCAAGAGCCATTGTCAGTTTGTTCACAGTTGAAAATTGGAACGTGAAGTCACTATTTATGCATTGATAAGCTGATACTACAGCCCAATCTCCTCCGTCTGTGGCTTGTAAGAACTTTGATTGCGCCTCCTTTAGCACGTCGGAAATGTACATGAAGTATATGAGCATGTATTACGGACAAGATGTGCCAAACATTTTGTTTTGCTTAGTGCTTAGTACATATTTTCAATATTTTGCTTAATATACGAACAACATAATAATATAATAACATAATCCTTTTTTCTGGATATCAAAGGAAACTTAACATATTATTACAAGTTAATTAATGTACACAGTAAATAAATGAAAGCAATTTGCTAAGTCATTTCTTCTTTATCTAACAATGCTTTATTTAGCTTATTTTCTAGTTTCGATTTCCAAACATGTTGAATGAGACCAAAATATCTCAATGTTTACTTATAATTGCATGATTATTGAATGTGAACTAACGATTTCTTAAAATCATACTGACAATTCTTTCAAAAGGTTACACACTACATGAAATATGTAAGTACACTTGCCTTAACAATGCAGAAAAATAATAAGTCTACTCATACTCAATTATATTTACCTTTTATATTTTGTATGATTATAAAATTGAGATACTTAATAATAAATAAGATTATTTTCACATAATACTTATACAGTTAACCACTCCATTGTTCTTTTCTCTATTTTCAGCTGGGTATAATTTGAACTTATTTTTATAATAAAATAATGAATTATAGGTAAACATTTTTGCTTACAGTTTTTTTGTGTTAGGTGCCATGAGTCTGTTTTATAACAGAACTTCCCTGTTTTTGTTGCTTTTGCTGCTATTGCTGTTGTTTCTATTGTTGTTTTCATTGTTGCTATTGTGGTTGTCTTTTTGTTAAATTAATTATTATTTTTAGAATTGTTAGAGTATTTACAAGTTAATTCCATATGTTATCAAACATCAGAGCGGATCAAGGCTTAAACATTAGAGGGAGCGCACTTTTGACTTGTTATCTAGGAGGCAAGCCCGCTTCTCAGGAACAAATGAACTTTTTAAGGCTCGAGGTTGGTGATGGCTGTCCCCCAGAACAAATTTTGCTAATATAAGTATAAAAAAAATCAAATCAAATTCATTGGTGTTCAAGATAAGTAAAGCTTTACACAATATTGTCAGCAACATTCTGCTTTCTCAACCTTCTTGCGATTGCGACCTCGTCGACTTTAGCCTGAACAACTGCTCTCTCGCTCAAGTCTGGTAACATATATTGGGTGAGCCGATTTAAACAAAACGGAAATAGTGGTCAGAAATGATCCAATACAGGATCACTCTCGGACTTTTTGACGATATCCCGCTCTTTTCCATCGGGTTCATTAATATGTTTCTTTCCAAACATCATTTAATGTCCAAAATGAAGGTGACTGATGTGGGAACAGTGTTAACTATGTCTTTATGGCATTTTTGCTTGACAATTTAAATCCTGGAACAATGTACAAATGAATAATCACGAATTTCTGTTAAAGTATATGTATATTTTTGTATTTTTTAGAATAAAAAACGTTACAACATGATGACTGAAAATGCCCATATTCTTCAAAACAATCCGCTTAAAAATGTAGTTTTTTTTAATAAATTTTGAGTATTGTTTTCTTATATATATATACATAATTTTATAGTATACTACATTTTTCTGAATAATATTATCATAAACTTGGCTTTTACCTAGAAAACTTCCTGTTTAGAGTCAACCAGCGAATCCCTGAACAGACGTTTCCTTCTTGCACAATTGCACCAAGCTTTGTTGAGCTTTCTCCATACTCTTTGGCAGAAGACACCTCTCAAATGACTATCAGTAACCTCGTCCTTATTGTTTCTTCCATTGTAGTCTCTATACGCACGATATCCCATAGACCTTGAACTCCCTGTATCTCCCAAGGTACTGACCTCAGTAATAATGTTATCCCATGAATCAGGTATTTCATATTTTTTTGGCTTGGCATAATTGTTTACAAAAATCCTCATACTATTCATTTTTGTCCCACTGACAAGTGAAATTCACACATCTTCTTGTTTTAATAAGTGACTGCATAGTCGGTTGTTTTGGGGGGGAAATAGGCTCATTATTGGTTACCCCGGTAGTTGAGTTGATCGATTAGTAAATTTAGCGATTTTTTGAAATCGTTGCAAACGAATGAATTTAAATGACTTGTCTAGTAAAGTAAGGAGGTAATATAACGATATTTATTAACGATTCGTTCAAATATAGCAAATGAAAGTACAACTGTGCCACAATGTGTCATAAAAACGGATTAATGTTGTTGTTTTTTCATAATTAAATTTGAAATGATGTTGTTCACTACTTTGGACATGACGATTAAAAAAATATACAGGAAATGACCAAAACTATAATTATAACTGCTATTTGCTCTTCATTTCAACTGACATTCTTTGGAATATTTTAAGGCCAAAAATGATTGCTTGTTTCACACCTATCATTTGAAACTTAAAATAATATGGGATCACCAGGCACCGAAAATTCACATATTTGTCGGTCGGATACCTAAAAATGTAAGGAAAGTATTGTAACTGTCTACAAGAAATACAAACTATTATCTCAGTTTAAGGTGACTGGCATTGCTTTGTATCCTATGAGTTATATGTATTTTGGTATATTGTCGTTCTTTCTTTATAACATACTGCAAATGGAATATTATCTAAATCAACTTGTGGGTTTTAAAAGTAATCAACATTGACAGAAAAATAACGCATCCATAAAGTTATGTTTATCACATACATACGTTCTTTATTTTCAGAGAATCGATCTGGTACAGTGGAAAATCGTTAACTTCGTCAAATCGTTACCATCAGATGCAATACATCATTCCCAGAAATGCACCATATTCCATCATTTATGAAAGATGTTCGTCAAATTTACCCGGGAAAACCTCAAACCCAATCCAAAACGCGGGAGATTACCCCTCACATAAACATCCTTCTGCCGCCCCAAAGCAATTGGCGGTCCTACGCGTCTGGTGTTAATTTATAACACTACCTCTTGTTTTTGAGAAAAGCATACTAGAAGTGACGTTTATTTACAGTCATTTCTAAAGGTTAGCTCGACCTCTCTACTACATGTAATAAAGCAGAATTTACTGATATGAAATGTACAAATTTTCCATCTGAACCGAAAGTATGTGAATAAAGAATTTACTTTAATCGGTTAATTAACATAACCTTTTAATCATGGTTCATATATTCTCAAACAGCTTAATATATTTAACGTCATAATAATCGCTTGTAAGCGAGTATGAATATCATTATCAATAATAAACAGTATGACATAAGACTGTACACTATAAATGTCAACACTTAGTTGCAAGTAGATGAAATCCCTTCACTTTTATTTGAAGAAATACTATAAGCGTCTGGTCTACTCATTAAAACTGGAGATGTTGCCTGAAACCCGAGGAGCGGCCATAAGCCCTTCACATTCAGGGTTTTCCGAGTTCCACTTTCGGTGGGCCATACAGTAGCATGGCCCATTGGGACAATTTCTGCTGCACACTTGATTTTTCCGCGTTGATTTGGCTTGACTTAAACTGGCAAACTTAGTTTGCGTTAAATAAGTTGGTTCTCGTTGCAAAAAGATTCCCTTTGGCTTTATATGCATTGACATAGAATCCGATTGGCTAACGGTATCCATCTTATCGTTGGCATGGTGATCTCTCGGATATATTCCTACTTCCATAGGACAACAACATCGAAACACTGCTCTAATCTCGGCCCTAAAGGCTTCATTTAGCCAACAGTATATGAACGGATTGTAACACGTGCTGCTAATGGCTATCCAATGACAAACGAAGAAAGCCGTTGCATTGTAATGAAAGGTTTCCGTGTCGGGGTGTAGGTCTGTTAGAATATGGTATAGGTTTAATGGCATCCAACATATTGCAAACACGATGACAACAATCAGAAGCATTTTGATGCTTTTCTTCTTGTTTTTAGATCGACTTGCGTGTTGATTTGCCGTCACCGCCCCAAGGTCACTCCGTTCCCAAATACGACGCACAATTCTGCCATATGTTACGCTGATAACTGCCAGAGGGACAACGTACTGGATTACAATTGTAAAGACAGTAAGAAGCTGTTCAAATAATTCACTCGGATAAAGAGAGCTACAACGAAGCTTTTTGGCATACAATAAATCCACTTCTCGAGTGCCACTGAAAATACCAAATGGTAATGATAGAATGATGGATACTATCCAAATAACAGCGACCATAATAAGTCCTCCCGATTTTAAAATCCTTGGTCTTAATGGGTACAGCAACACACGCTGTCTGTCTAAAGATATGACAGTAAGCGTGAATGTTGAAGCATAGACAGAAGCTATCAGTGACATATTAGTTATGACACACATTGCATTTCCAAACAGCCACTCGTTCATTAACGTTTTAGCAATATTGAAGGGAACATTCAAAACAATAATGATCAGATCGGAAACGGCTAAATTCGCGATGAATATGTTGGTAACTGTGCGCATGCGTCTTCGACTGAAGATCACATGGCAAACCAAAACATTGCCGAACAGCGCAACAGCAATTAGAATACCGTATAGCACAGTTAAAACGAGGCTTCGCCCTATAATTGCTTCCTCGGCATCAATAGCCGGTAAACTTCCATTCGCATTTTGACTTGAGCCGTTCAAAAAATCATTCAAAGTCTTTCTCTGTGAGTTGTTGGCAGCCTCAAGCATTGCAATGAACTGTTCGATTCCAATATCTTCAGCCGAATCCATTCTAGTGGTTATATGAGTAGGTTTGTCGGAACAAATTATTATGTTATCATCACATTATTTATGATACATGTCACTTTATGTATCGTCCAAAGAGTTATTAATCATAGAAACCAACATCGATTCCCCTGTGTTTATAATTGTTGCCAGCATTTGTTTTGAATAAAGCGGAAACAAATTGTTAATATATTAGGAATCTTAATTGATCAACCTCTTTTGATATTATTTTGCAGTATCTCACACTCTGTACTGATGTATGTTTCGTTTATTCGCTACCATGGTAAGACGTTGGACTATCGGGAACTCCTGTAAAAACAACAAACACTTATCGTTATACATAATTATGAAATACATAATTTTAATGTATCTTAGCACAGTATGAAGGTCAATTGCAAAATGGTTATAGCAGCTGTGAATGGTACAGCATGTCATTATTATACATAGGTTTTAAGTTGTATTTAATGAAGTATTTATACAAAATGAAAATAGTTTCGAAACCTTTTTTTATAAAAGTGTGATAGCTTTTTGATAAGTAAGAGTGTGCTAGTTTTGCTAATCTGGATTCATAGGTATATAAACAAATGATGTGCGGAAAGAACAAACTGCATTTGGAAACATATGGTTCCCCTTTATTTTGTAATAGAACATAACCATACTTATTTGTGTCATTAAAGAGTGAACGTCCGAAAATGAAGTGTAACCAATGACATTTTACAGACTGCAAAGAATAACATGAAAAGCGTGAATATAGTAGGCTCGATATTTGCAACTGCAACGAACAACTGCAGGAAAATGATATTGCCGTTGTCCAGCTGCTATCACTTGAATTGGTCCGAGCATGTTTGGAACCGATGTTTGCCTTAGTAATGCATTCGTAGTACTATCGTATTGACTGTTCTAACCTTGAAAAAAATCGTCGTATAATCGCGGCAGATTATCCTGGTGAATCATACGAAGGTGGTAGGGCGTGCGTATATACCATTACTTATACGTAATTGGTTGTACTAGAACGTAAGCCATTCCTTACTTCTTTCATTTAATTGTTATTATAAAGATCGACGATGGACCACGAAAACGTACGAATTTCCACATATGTGTCTTGTTAAGTTTTTAAGATTGGTATAGGATCTTCCAGATTGACCAGGATCCACAACGACTCACCAATTCATAAATGAATGAGCTACGAATATTTTGACGAGTTTTCAAGAACTATAATGATTTTCTTAATCGTACCGAAAACCGCGATCTTAAGCTTTAATATTGACGGGTTACATATCAGCATATTAAACTTGACATTTAACCGGTTCAAGAAATCCAATCATCTCGTTATTCAAGTAATGATAGCAAAACTGTTCATCGTTAAACTTAATGTTCATTCTTTAACTGAGCTTAAATGTCATTTAGGCAGACATTCAATCAACCAGTATGATTATTTTTCTGCCAATGTCAGGCACTCCTGGCCTTAAAACAAAATGCTTAGATATTGCCCACAATAGGACTTTCAAAAAGTGAAATATGTCTCAGTTTTACGACGCTGATTGTCATTCAACCATGATTCAAATATTCATTAAATGAGTAGTTCGTCAATAAATGATAGTGCATACGAGGGATGATTCAAAGTAGCGTTTACTTTTTCAATTTAATTCACATATGAATACCAACGGTATAGTTATCATTGAAAATCATAGACTGAAACTATTTTGAAGATAAAATGATAAACCTTAACTTAGAAGTAAACGTTTAGATTAGCCGTCAAATCGTATGCTATTGTGCTTAATAATATAATCTTATTTTTAAACACAATTCAACCATGAATATACTCGAAACATTTTTTGTTGTTTTTGTTTTAAAATATAGTTCTAACTACATGGTGATATTTGATAGCATATTTTGACTTACTGATATTATCTGTGCTCACCTGACTTTCTTGTAGGGTTTCAGTTTAATCATTAGATATGACCTTCACATATTATTCTTGGTATTATAATTAAGAGTTCTTGACGTCTTTGATAAATAATTAAGGCCACAATTTCATAATGTTTAACTGTGGTTTAAAATAATTAACATACACAAAATGAATTTCGAAATTGTTGAATTAAATCAAGATTCAATAGAATTAGTGAGCTAGCCTTATAATAAAAAAAAACAAACTTTTAACTACTTTAATGCTCTGTTTCTTTTCTCACCTTTTTTGTTCAGTCTGAATAGCGCGCTCAGCCGTAGAATTTGATTATAATGAACTTAGATTAAACTGAAGTAATGATATATTTGTTTAGAAAAAGTATTGTAAACATTGTTGTGTAGAAAATTAAGTAGAAAAACAACAGCTCATAACCGTATTTAAGCCTAAATAAGGTAAATGTTTACAACGTCGAAACTAGCGTGCGCCGAACCGTGTACTAAGATTGTATTTAACAACTTAAACTTCAAAACTGATGATGTTAAAAGTCTGAACTTTGCTCAACATAAGACATGACGCTGTGATATGCAGTATAACTGTAAGTGCTTTATAGAAGTATATGTGCAGGTCTAGGAAGGTCTTCGTTATTTTAGTATCCACTGGTATTTGTATATTTCATTAGATTTTGTTGACGCCTCTGGCAAGAGGTCATGCCCACATTTGGATCATGTGTATTTAAAAAAGGGATGGATGGACAGACTGACCAATATAGTATGATAACCATTAGGTCTCACTGAATTGCGTGAACAGTTTTGTGTCTAAAGAACTATTACAAGTTCATGACCTTCCCATAACATTGCGTTTTGTCGATGTTCGTGCATAAGGTAATAAACAATATTTCTCACACTTGCTTGTACGAGACAGACAGCATGGCTATTTTTTTTGTCATACGCGTTAAACACGCACTGTTTTTATCTGACTAAATTAGGTCTATAAGGAAATTACTTCTGACGTCTGAGAATATATTTATTGGAAGTAGGATTAGATGTTTATGTGACACATACTATGTCATTTCCCTTTTTAATAAAGAATTGTAACTGAAACTTCTTTTGTTGTTGAAAGACAATTTAAATGAATGGAAACATTTTTTTTTCATCACGCTATGCAGGACTGTTAATGATGATTGGCAATTGTTTGGAATGCCATCTAAGCTCTTGGCCTTTAAACTTATGTAAAACAAATGCATAAATTAATTCTAGGATGGACAACTTTGAAGCAATCGATATAAATGACGATTAGTTATTGAAGATCGTGGAAACAGTAAAATCGCCTATGAAAAGCGCTACATGAACTCCACTATAATATTTCCTTGCTCTTATGAGGCTTACAGGTTAAACTTTGTAAATGTTCGTAAACGTTGGAACAAGGTTTATAATTTGTGCAAAAAAGCTACTTTAAACCCACAGGTAAACTCGCGGTAATCCTGTCTCTTTTGTGCATAGACGTTTAAGCGCACACCTCGTGCCTCTATTCAGATACATTTCTGACTTCTGCACCTGTTCCAGTAGTTTTTATTGTATCATCCGTATTTTTTCTTATTTTCTTATTAATCAAAGTAATTTTAACAGAAGCAACTCATTCAATTCTGCTTTTTCGGAGCATTGTCACTGTTAGCAATTGGCAGATTTTCATATAATTGAACAATAGTGGTTTCTATTGGAGAGGGAACGTAAAACGATGTCATTTATTGTCCAAAGGCGTGTTTTCGTAGAAGGTTGAAACTATTGTAATTGTTTTTTAAGATGATGTTTATAATTATTTTGCTTTAATATACTATATATTTCAAAAGTAGTGGACTAAATGACTTTAAGAAATGGCTTAATTTGCAGAAGGGATCAAAGAAATGTGAAAAGAGCGCCACGGATCTTGATTTCGTACAGTCCTTCGTTTCTATTGTTTTGCATATGATGCCTTCAGCACTAAAGTTTGTTCTCTAACCTATATTTTATATAAATAAATATTATTTAATTCACAATACGTTAAGAAAATAGATTTGACAATATGTTAAACATACGGACATCACATTTTATTATATTATCTAAACGTAAACATGTTTAATTGGCAGGGACGTCTAACGTTGAGCCAAAGGATATTGCCATGTTAACTTAATTTTGGAGTGGTCCTGTTAAATGTCCCTTAAAAATCAGGAAAGGATTGTATAAGGTCTCAGCCTTCTTAAAAGTCAAACAGCTTTTTAACGAGTTCTGCAAATTGTGTCGAACAATAGAATTTTTTTACATATTAAAACAGATGACAAAAAAGTTACATGTAAATGATATGAAAACTTGTACCGGATTTTAAGCGAATATACATTGTACGCATGAAGGAATGGCGGGCTTTCGATAAAGTCAAAATATCTTAGTTTTTATATATACTTATGCGAAAAGTTTCAGGTCAATTTTTAGGAAACGCTTTCTCAGCTTCGATATTCAGATTTTAAGAAAATCCAGACATATTTGTAGTTGACAGAAGAGTAAACACAATTCGACATTGCTTCCACTGGTAAATGATAACAATTTATAACTTACGTATGTATTATTGAATGATAAAATATAACAATTGCTTTTTTGTGTATCTCAATTGACATTCAGTTTTCTATATAATGTCGATTGTGAATATAATCTGAATGACATATGACTCGACCTCATTTACATAAAATGCTAAATTGTGCATATATGTAAGGCTCTTTTAATAACAAAATGAAATAGCAATCACTGAACTCATCTACTTCCTACATTTGCAAGGCAAAGTAGCCGCTGGATAAATGAATTATGCAAATGCGTATTCCAATAAGAAAAGTGTAACTTGTGTCATCAACACCTTATTCTAAAGTGCACAGCAAATATTGAAGATTCCGTACAACACTGCAAAATATTTTTTGTGGTTCAGATATGTTGATTAAGCCAAGAAATTTGACAAGCTACAAATTCCATTTGGTATTACTCAATATTTTTTTTGAAATAAATATCTAAAGTCAATTTTTCATTCGCCATTAGAAATCATGTCTAGTCTACCGCTGAAGGAAAAGAAAATGATAGGATTACAATTACAGGAGTTGGCAAACTAGCTACATGCACAGTTTTGAACACCAATAAACCTTTAATGACGTGAATGAAATATATAATTTTGTTATCTTACCTTTAAAGCAGTTTGTAACACTTATCTACATTTTAAGATATTCATTGTATGAATAAGCTGATGAGTACATCACGCTGTTGGTGGCAGACTAGCTCACACATTTGATTGTCAACTTAGATTGTATAATTTTGTTCTTTTTTCTACTGAAATCGGACGTGAAATTACCTATTTTGCAATATTACGAGGCAAAGAAATCTTATTTGTAAAACTTCCGTTGTTTAATATTTTCTTTCTTCTCAAACAATCTTTTATTATCGTACTATACATATAGAGTAACTAGGTCTGCAAAACTAACATAACTGAGAATCAGACACCTTCATTTTATGAATCAGATTGAAAATGAATGTCCCTAAAACTAGAAATGTTTTTAAGGGACTCGCTCATGTTTTGGGACAAAAACTACATTTTTTATTTTATAGACTTGTAGGTATGAGTTTGAGATCATTAAAATAAGTCGTTCAAGTTGTCAATCTACTGTTTTTACTGTGAATACGTGATATGTGACATTTTTATATCGTAACTTTAAGTTTTGGTTTTAAGGCGCAAAATATAACAAGTTTTGTTATAAACATCGGCATTTAACATATTACAAGATAGAGGGGCCCGGGCCCATGATAATAAATACTATCATATCCACGTGTCATCTCAGACTCAACTCATTTTTATTCCATTCATTTTTTTTTCAAAAATTGTGAATTGTTAAACAATATGAATTTTAATTAAACTAAGCCAATTTAATCATTTGCTTAAGTTGGTTTTACTTTGATTCAAGCGTATCCAGATGAGAGAGACATCTTATTATAAGCTTAAAGTTTTTTTTGCAATTCTGTCAAGACAGACATCTTATTATAAGCTTAAAGCTTTCTTTGCAATTCTGTCAAGACAGACATCTTATTATAAGCGTAAAGCTTTCTTTGCAATTCTGTCAAGAAAGAAATCTTAAAATTTTCGTGAAGACAGACATTTTATTATAAGCTTAATGCTTTCTTTGCAATTCTGTCAAGACAGACATCTTATTATAAGCGTAAAGCCTTTTTTGCAATTCTGTCAAGAAAGAAATCTTATTATAAGCTTAAAGTTTTCGTTGCAATTCTGTCAAGACAGAAATCTTATTATAAGCTTAAAGCTTTCTTTACAATTTTGTGAAGACAGACATTTAATTATAAGCTTAAAGCTTTCTTTGCAATTTTGTCAAGACAGATATCTTATTATAAGCTTAAAGCTTTCTTTGCAATTCTGTCAAGACAGACATCTTATTATAAGCTTAAAGCCTTTTTTGCAATTCTGTCAAGACAGACATTTTATTATAAGCTGAAAGCTTTATTGCAATTCTGTCAAGACAGAAATTTTATTATAAGCTTAAAGCTTTATTTACAATTTTGTCAAGACAGACACCTTATTATAAGCTTAAAGCTTTCTTTACAATTCTGTCAAGACAGACATTTTATTATAAGCTTAAAGCTTTCTTTACAATTTTGTTAAGACAGACATTTTATTATAAGCGTAAAGCTTTCTTTGCAATTCTGTCAAGACAGAAATCTCATTATAAGCTTAAAGCTTACTTTGCAATTCTGTCAAAAGAGATATCTTATTTTAAGCTTAAAGCTTTCTTTGCAATTCTGTCAGGAGAGACATCATATTATAAACTTAAAGCTTTTGTTTGCAAGTCTGCCAAGAGAGACACCTAATTATAAGCTAGGCTTTCTTTGCAATTCTGTCAAGAGACACATTTATTTATAAGCTTAAATTTTATCTGCGATTCTGTCAAAATCTTTATTTATATTCATTTATCAGATATATTTCCTCATTTCAATGCTTCTGATTTGTATTCCATAATTTTATTTCTTCTTTGCACGTTTTTTCATTACAAAAACTATTGTTCGAACAAATCGAATTCATACATAAATTACGTTTATGACCAAAGAACGATACAATAAATATACAAATACGTTTAACCACATTCCAATAAGATGTTAGAATCTCAGGCAAAACATGAACAAATTTGGTTACAATAAAATATAATTTCATGTCAATTGGTATTATTCAGTTATTATTCAAAGTGGAGACTAGAGGTAGCCCACCAGACGAAATTAATTGAGTAACGCTTCCTTGCGAACTTAAAATATGCAAATGAAGTTTCTTATTGTGGAGAAATTCAATATTTCATTTCTTAAAAAAACAAAATGATTCTTTATGGAAAATTACATTTAAAAATTTGGAATCTTATTACACTTTTATATTTCTGGTGAAGAAAGCGAAAAATGTTATATACATATATTTGAGTTCAGTTGATGAACCGATTCACTTTTGTTATTTTAGAAGTCTTATTAGTAAAGCAGCTTCTGTCATTGTGAAAATAATCAGCAAAAGAAAGGGAATACAAACAATAAAAAAGATTTCAGAATGAAGCACAATGTATCACGCTTCAAAACGCCAAATGTACGTTGTACCATCCAGACACTAGGTTTCCTTTTTAATTTTATTTAAGATTGATAACGCAGGATGATATATGTTGCATACAGCTTATAAAAAACTATCCTCAAGGGACGTAGCTCTTCTTATACGTTTCAATTTTCTTGAAAATTCGATATGCGTATCTAGGTTGTATACTGCATGCATCTGTGACAGTTCATAATGATTGTACCACTTCTATCCTAAGGTCCGAGAATCACAAAAATTATTTTCTCTAAAAAAATAAACAAAAGGTCATGTTTTAACAATTTGATAAGAAAAAAAAGTTTTCTTATTTGACATAAACTTTCTGGATATGAATTAAATGTATAGGCATTGTCTTTGTGTTTTGGCGTATAAACAACCATCAACATACCTAAGCAAAAACAAACTTTATATTAAAATGTATTTGAACTTCTAAAACTGTTGGTGTTTTAACAAAAATGTGTTTGATCACAAACACTATCTGACCAAACAATATTTTCTGTTTCTGGAGTGCTGGTGGAATTGCATACAATGTTGTCTTCATATTGTTGTACTAGAATAAAGTGAGACAAAGACAAACACATTTATCGTTCGAATTAACTACACAATTATTGTCAAAAACTTATTTTACAACCGAAACTACAGAAACTCTTTTAACTAATCTATGCCCCTAATTAAAAGCAAATACCTCAGAGAGTGGATGGCACTATCTGTATATAGCAAAAAAGTCACATATCAAGAGACTTCGTTGATTGCATAATCTGTAATATTTAAATAAAAAGACAATATCATAATGTCGAAATATTATTTTCTAAAAATGCAAACATAATGTTAACAACTCTTGGATATAAAATCTTTAAATAGGTGCATCTCCATTTAAATAAAAACGTGTTGCATTGAATGAATCTTACTCAGTAAAATATTGTTCATCACAAAAATAATAAATAAATAACAATAAAACGTTTTAATTTATAAAATATGATTTGAGTAATAGTACGGTTACATATCAACCCGTCCCATTATGTTTTTTGTATCCCTATGTCGCATTTGTACGATTTCATTTCTTCAAAGCGATGGTATCGCAGTGTGTTTTTATGCAGTGCGTTTTGTATTTGTTTTATATTAATCGCGAGACCACCATGTGTAAGCCGCAAGGGTACCTCAGGACTTTCCCTGCACTCCGACGCTTTATGCTATTTTTACATACCGTACGGGACTCTAAAGGGACCACCTTGAATCTCATGTTGTTCGTACAATGCTCGTACAAATCGTACGTTGCTAAATGGTGCAGACTAAATCGTGTGTTCGGGCTTATGGCCAGATAAATTTCTACCATACATCGTAAATATTTAACTCCGCGGCAAAAGTTCCTAATCCCCTGTACCACAAGAGAAGAAGATTATGGCACTCGTACGAGATTCACGATACCATGGCGACCCACGAAATAATTTGCAATTGTTTCTCGAACGTTGGGATCGTATGTCGGTGTATCTCGAATAAAAAGTTTTGTGACCGGGAAATTAGTTATTAGAACACACATATATGTAACTGTTGTGTATGTGATTGGCTATATAATTTAGAGCTTTGTGTCTTATCCGGGTCAATATTGTGAATTAATTCTGAATTTGTACATTGTGATGCATTTCATTCTCATTTTTTCTTCGAATTTGACATGAATATGTTGACATGGGCAATTTTATCCGCTAAAATATTTGGCCTGAACATCTTTCGGTAGTCTTTATATATTGTTTAACGGCCAAAAATGATCACAAAACTATTGATTGATAACAGTTTAAAATATTCTAGTTTTATATCAATACATTGTAATAAGCATTCTTCGGTCGCCTTCAATATAATTCTCCTCAACGTTTTCATTAAAATACTATGCTATAACATTATAAACTTTTTTTAAACAGACAAAACAGTACGAGTGATAATCAGTATTTAGCGAATGATACAGTAGATCAATATTAATTGATAATGATCGCTAATAACGTATATGTCAATTTTCATAATAATACAGGTAAATGGTTATGTTCGGGTTTGTTGTCTACAGCTCAACTCACTGTGTTTATTAAAACAGTATGGTCCTTCATTATTTACAAACTTCATTTAGATTGTATGGTAAAATTTTAGTGAATCCAATATTTATAAATGTTTATAATCAACGATTTAAAGTAAACAACGTTTTCGTGTCTGAACAATCTATCAAAATTGTTTAATAGTAATCGCTTGTAAAATGTTTTTTAGTTAAGCTGAACGAACATTGAAAAATTGTATTGTTAAGGTTTGCTAAAAATATTTAAAAATAAATAAATAAATATCCTTACCTAGAAAAAAATGTCTTTTTTTATTAAACATAAACAAATTCCTTTGAAGTCTATTAAAAACAATCAGAGATATAATTTAAAGTTAACGTTGAAGTAACTACAGGTAGCAAAATGAAAATGTACAACTTGCATATTAAATTGTTCTTTAAGTTCTTTGAAAGAGTAATCAAAGTTGAGAAAACAAAAACATTTGATGATATTCCTTCATTTCTATCTCATAGTGTTATATGTTGTCCATTTAAACCACAACTTAGGTAAACTATTGCAGTTTGTTCAGTTTAAATATTACTGTATTATAATTTATTTATATATTTCTTTGAATTCTTACTGATTCTTTAATTAATTATAATTACGCTAGACTACAAAATATACCAACCGTCGCATACTTCCAAATGATCAATATAAATTAACTAATCGACAGGCTTATTAAGCTCTCAAACAGGAAACCTTGTTATTCGAAACACAATGTAAACCATATTCATCGTTGGCATTTTCAGAGCTGTCCTTTTAGGCTGAATGCGCGGCTATATTTGACGTCCTAGCAATGTAAGTCTTTAGTATTGGCGTCCAATACTGATAACGTCAGTGCCTTCTATAATCCGATATGAACAATTCCACATCTCTGTCAAGCTATGAAGCTTTTTCGACATTTCGATACGAAAATTGAAACTCTAGGGAACTGTTTAAAAATAAATGCTTGTTGAAGGACGTTTAGAAAATGATTTTGAAATAATTTTGTTAAATATGTTTGACGTATAATTTTCGATGATTTTAGTTTGGATGCAGAAGCAATACGGAGGGCTTTGCTGCAGACATTGCGTTGGCAGTTATTGCAGACTACATAAAGGTTGCATGCAATCTATATCTTGCATATTTCTTAGAAGTAATGATACTTAATACTTTCTTACAAGATAAACAGTCTATAGTCACCAATTATACAATTAAAACTACAGGGTCTAGCCAAGTAGCAAAACTTAAAAACAAAAAATGGCTCGATGCAAGAGGCTTAATGACACTTTTTTACTAAATTGTATAATCACAAAATATACATGTTCAGACACAACAAACACATAACACGCATCAAATAGTTTTACCTGTAAATGGTCGATATTTGATCAGTTTCTATGGATATTGGGACCTTTTGCGTCTTATAAATATTTTTCCAAACGTCAGAGGTATGATTTAATTAAATCACACATTACCTTCTACAACATTGGGGCATCAACAGGTAACTTGAATCGTGTGTACAGTTCTTAAAACAAGTATTATCATATGTAATCAAAAAGTTTCTTTCCATTCAAGACGGGAATTTATTGAATGCAATGTACAACATACGACCCAGTGTTTATGTATATATATATGTTTATGTATTTTAACTCAGATCTGTATTGCTCAATTATCTAATTCCATGGTTCAGTAGCCTAGATTCATTAACATACTTTTTGAACGTATCTATAAGGATTTGTTTAGATTTTAGAATTTTCTAGGTATTCCATGCATATGGTTTATTATACCATTGGGGAGTGACAACTCAGTCCGACATGTGTTTCTTCCTTTTATATTAACAAATGACAGTGAATCAATGTATGGTTATAACATATCAGACAATTGGACAGTTTCTATCTTGGTGTGTTTTAAAGTTGAATGGTTTGTAATTTAAATACTTGTTTTGCTTTATCTCCATTTTATTTTGATTTTAACCTTAATCCTTGTACACATACGCGGAATTGCGCAAAGTTATCAAATGCATAGCATTGGCGTATATCCGCGTTTTTTTTCGTTATTATTAGAAACTATTAGTTCCAGTGAACTCATACATTACTGACCGTTCCAAGGCGGTAATCCCAGCATGTAACGGTAAAGCAAATTTGATTAGGGTATGTTTTGTTTGTGGTGTTTGTTATTGTGAATGTGAGATTAGTTTTCTTTTAGTGTATGCATTTGTGTATGCGATGTGAATATCATTGTGTGTATAGTTTATTGTTATTTTTCATTGTTTTATCAAAACTACAAATCCTCATTTCATTGTTATTTCCCTTAAAGTGAAGCATTGCTGGTGAACTTTGCTGAGTTATGTTACTATTTGAATATTTTACTTATACATATATTGATGTTTCTTTTTAAAAATGTTTTCCAAGTCTTAGTCTCGACTCGCACTTGAGACTAATCACGGGTCAAGAACCTTTTATTTTATAAGGCAGACTGCGTGTGATGTTTATAGTTTCAAACAATGACTGCATCGTATCTTTGAAAAGTTTTTGCATTAGGTGCTCTAAATTGTATTCCTTGTCTGCAGATGGAGTTGGGATCTCTAATCATAGAAGTACTTGGGGTTTACCTATAAGTTTGTTATTATTTGTTTTATTGTTAAGTGTCCTCAAGTTAATGCATAATTTAATAAGATTTACCTTTTGCGTTTTATCTTCATTTAGGATTGTTAGGATAAGAGTGAGGTTTGTGCACATAAACTGGTTTAAACCCCCAGTAAATTTAGATTTTACTGACCGTTCCAAGGCGGTGTACCTAACAATCCTTTATACACATACCTAGTTTTATTATATATAGTATGTCTGCACTGTGCTGTTTGTGGGGTTTTGTACTGTTCTTCCATGTTTCTTGTTTGTGATTTTATGTTCTATGTCTTTGGCGTTTACCCAGTGCCATTAAACCGAGTTTATGTTTAAACTGTTTGCTACTGAGCTTGTTTCTGTAGTTTTTCGCATAAATATTAATGGCGAGATTGTAATAAGGCACTAAGTTCAGGAGTTATTTGGTTGATCGTGGACATGAATACCCTGAAACCATTTTTTAAATGATAGCAAAAAATGTATGAAATGTATTTTTGCACTCAAACCGAGAAATAATAATGATCCGAAATCGTTTGATTCTTTTTAACATAAAATGCGTCAATTTAATGAATAGCCTAGAAATTATTGCCTAAAAATATGGCAAACAAAAGTTCACAAGAAGCTTTTGTTTGCTTTAAGCGAATATCAATTTCAAACACTTTGCTTTCTAATGAAACTTCAGATCTTTGAGAATAATTTAGCTAGGATCAGTCGGACTGTCACACTTCACAGAGACAAATGCGCTTCTTTTTTGAAATTCATTCAGTGCGCAAAAGTGTTTCACCACAATTCAAGGTATCTTTAGGATTCTCAAGAAATGGACAAGTGCATATGCTATTAAAGAGCGGCTATCAATCTAGTAATACTCCTGTTGTTCACTCCTTGTTCTAGAGACTAATGACAAAAATGTAATAGCTGCTATAGCTGCTCCATTAACTGTTAATTACATTTCATAGAACTAGGGAACTTTTGGTTGTGGCTGATTTATTCTGTTATCCTTCTAAGAGGTGTAAATACAGAGATGTGTTTTGTTTGTTCAAATCAAATTTCATTTCAAACATTCAAGAAAAAAGTCTGAGCATAATCAAATGACTTACCGTTGCAATTAAACAGGAACAGTAGACATTCGAGTGATATATTCATACCACAAAAGCATCACGACAGAACAAAGAAGAAAGATTTGAAGCGTTTACTATGTCTAGCATTTGCCACTCGGGTAAACTGTTTAATGTCAAGACTGTTGTGTTATGTTGACTACATATACTGGCTGTAATTATGGTGGTACTATATGTGTTTTGGTGAATATACATATGAAAAATATGCATTGGAACCTACTTAAATGACCTTTCTTCAAATCAGGGTCTGTATTTATAAAGCATATTAGTGAATATATATTTTTAACTGAGTGAACATTTCGTAAGTTTTGAAAACGAATAGTTAAAATGCCCTATTCTTTTTAGCAGATTTATTCATATGCATAATTATATTACTAAGTCTATTTTCTTGCTTATTTTCACATTTTTTGTGAACAAACATTGTTCGTTTTCTTAAAATGGCAATTTTCCAGTAAGTTAAAAAACACTAAGATGCTTAATGAATAAGGCCACAGAGCGCATACTTACTAGAAATAAAATTTTGTTTTAGAAAATATACTTTAACATTGCCATTTAGGTAACCAAAGACAAACGTTATAAAGTAGATACGTCTTGATATCGTGTTTGCTTATAATTTTAATACGTCAACATCTTCATATTAAAAGACACTATTTTTATTACAGAAATGTAAACGTTCATGATTTTACAGTACGCGTGCTCACACAAGGTTTTCATTTCTTTTAGAGAAATCCTCAATCGTAATCTGGAAAAAAATATGCTTTAAAATATTTGAAAAAACAAACAAAAACAATACAAATTAATTGCAACTAATTCGAAAAATATAATATTTCAAAATCCTGTTTCCCTGACGGTCCAAGGTGCTACTCAGTCACTCAACTTATTAATCTATTTACTGAATACTAAAGATGTAACATGTCGGTGTTTGTATTGAGTGGTGTGTGCACCCCGTTTAGTGCATGTAAGGCCATACATTTGTGCCTTGAATTTTTTAGCTAATGAGCTTGTCATTAAACTTCCCTTCGTTGTATCATCTATTTTGTTTTGTTTTTCTGTTACGTACCTATATGCTTTCGGTAGGACAAATAAGCTAAACATTTTATCAAATAACATCGTGGACTTTCTCATGAAATCGTACAAAATTACATGACCGTCGGTTTAGACATTGAACAGATGGAAACAGATATACACTACCAGTATTTTCGCTTATTTTCAATTTAAGCCAATTAAATGTCTACAACGAAAGTAACTGTATTGAAGTGTGCACGTTTTTGAATATTATACTGTGTCTACACGTGTTGTCTTTATTTTTTGTCTATGTAATAAATCCTGTATCGGAACTGCAGCGATAGACGGAGCTTACACGTTTAGTTAGCTAATAAAAAAATGCTATTCATTTATACTGTACGCAAGTTATTTAGCATCGTCCTTCACAACACGGCACAAGCTTCTACATATGTGAAATATTTTAGATTCTTAATGATGCAATCCTTAGCCAAAATGCCAACTTGTAGATTCCTGTACTTTAAGAGCTAGACCAAGACCAATTTGCACTACACTCCAACAGGTGCATTTCTGGTTATTCTGCGAAATGTCTATGTTGCAGCAGAAAATTTACTTATATTACCAATTCACATTAAATTTCCGTTTCCCGCTAAACAAACTCAAGAACGTCTACTGAAAATTGACACGGTCAACCTTTTATAAAGCAAATCGTAATTTAATCACATATTCTTACATGTTTGTGTCAGACAACAGCACGGTCGAAAGCTGAATATATAATTTTTAAGACAGTCGTCCAAAATTAAATTAATTAACGTCATCTACATTTTTTATAGTCTTTAGATCATCTTGACAGTTCTAGTTTGGGGTAATTCCTTTATTTACCATCGATAATATACTTGGCGAAGGACCACATACATTTTTAACTTTCATGTAATTATACTAAGTAAACAAATGCTGTAGACATAATAAACTGGCTTAGCTTATACAAAGCTAATGAGTCGGTTTCTTAACTAAATGTTAAAAAAATACCAGATGTTTATCACGAGTCCAAGAGTACAAATTACATGAGAGTTATGAAACTTTTATACTAATCTTTCTGTACAGTATCGTTTATGTCTGACAAACGATTTTAAAAATTGCTTCTTTTCGATATATTGTATTAGAAAAGTTTGATATTTATCTAGTAAATATTTGAAGACAGATGGTTTATATCATAAATGATCATTGTGTCTAACAGTTATTATCTAATAACTATTGATAAAGTGTAAAATATCAGATAGGTTGATTGATAGGCGGTATTCTATCATGTTTATGAGCTTTGCACAGGCAACTCGAAGTGATTCAACCCATCAAATCAATCGAATAGCATTTTATTTACTCTGTATTACATATCGCGGAGTTCTAAGATATTTAAAATGGTTAAAATAATATCGCTTCACCTACGCAATATAGTTGTTAATACCCATCGGTTTATTGTCTTATCTATATTATTAAGCATGCACCGGTTACCAAATCTTCTGCGATGACAGAAAGTGCGTGAGTCAAAAATCAGAAAGTGAAACTATTTATTCCCATATTGACAGATTTTATGAAATGAATTTCACAATTGTTCTTTCACTAGGAGGATAAAGCCTTTGTGGATTAACAGATACCGGTATGTGATTATGTGCAAAATTCAATGTTAAAATAGTATGCTGTCTACGAGTCTTGGAATGGCATGTTTGAATTTGTTTCCTTACTTTTGATGTGTATATGTACTAGAATCTAGTATTGATGTTTATATTGCATTATAAATGTTTAAGTCTTGGTTTAAACGATTAAAATGACTTCTGGTTGTTAAACCTGTATTAGCAATAATAACATTTTATTTGAAAATTTAGTGCAAATGTGATGGAGAGGGATGAGCGAGGCGAAAGTTTTGCGCGAGAAAAACACCCTTTTGGTCGTTGTGTTGATGGAATCCACTCAACCATGGAACCTAAATGCAGGAAAAATACGTCGTAGTTGTTTTTCCAATTTGTAATGTGTAAGCTGATATGTGTTTGTGAAGCTTTAGATTTACAAGGAACAACCGGAAACAGCCACTTAAATATACATTCAATGCCACAAACCAACGAGCACATATTGCATCGTTGTATGAATACATATTCCTAATGTTGGACGTTGGAAAGAAGGATAATCAGTTAACCAGAGTATATCATTTCAGTGGATGTAACGATAATGGATAATACATAAGTTGCTAAACACGAAAAGGTGTAAATGCTGGCTTAATTTTTCACTCTGTCATAGAGGTTTGTGAATATCATACAAGTTTAGAATTACTTGAACGGAAGCATGAGGAAGTGATTTATGCGTGTGTTTAAGTTTAAAGTTATAGAAAGACACTCAATGATTGATTGTTTTGATAACTATTTATTTTGTCTTGGAACGGGACATTCTTGCGAAAATGTTTTTAAACCAGTGAGAAAAACTGCTGACAAAAGATCAGAACACATTTTCATTTCACATTTAGGTTCAAAATTTGATGTATCATGTCTAAAAACGTTACTAAAGCTTTAAAAGAGATGACGTTTTCGGCGGTTTTCTAAATAATAGCGATCTATTCTAATGTTAGTTATCTTACGTGACTGAATCGAATGCATTTATGCAAACATAAGCTTATTTGGAGTTAATTTCAATATTTAAAAATGTCAAAACTGTCGATCTGTGAGAGTTAAGCTTTAAATCTAAACTCATCCGTATCATTTACATGTACGTGTCGCTACATGATTACATACACGTACTATTAATGTTTCACATCCAATCTTAAGGTTATATATGCGGTTCTATTTGTGTAGTTGTCTAGATTCTGAAGTGCCTAGTCTTTCAAAACTCAGTGTAAAAAAGGAAACAAAGACCAACTGGTTTTAATTCACCACAGGCAAATTGATGTAAAACAATATCTTATCAACAAGTTAGATGTCAGTTATCACCATAGTTAGGAGGTTTTCCAAGAAGTATACTTCTATAAAAGCTCTTATTACTTTTGGTTGCTTTTCATTTATCAAATTGGTTAATACATTTTTTTTAAAACAATCTAGAGGGATTTTGCTGGGTTTTTTTAGACTCACAGTTTCAAATCTACATAACTCGTTTATCCATACGTTTGGCTGTGAAATTATCAACATACATTTTCCACAGTAAACATATTGACTTCTCAACAGCATTTGACCAAATGTGTCCGTCTCATTGATATAACAATTTAAAACTTATGATAATAAAACTATTGCGTTATAATATATTTCATTAGTTAAATTTGCCATGTGATAACCCTATTGCATACAAAACTACACAATGTTAAAATGTACGAAATTTCCTAATTTTCAGGTGATCTGTGATCCCTAACTTATTGAACGCGCTAATTGAGACGTGCATTTGATCAAATGGAACATTGTTTTTCTCGTCTATAGGAGATCTTATTTTATGCAACTTTGATTACTTAATTATCAATTGAAATTTGTTGAATTCAAACGTGTCTTGCATAGAAGTTAGAATTGGCTGTCATAAGTGGAGATAGATACTTTTTAGTGAAGACTAGTAGGTCTAGGGGATAAGCCCTTGATAACTAAAGACTTACAGATTAAAGTTGAGCGCATAAAGCTACTCATGTGACTGTTCTTCATGACTAGCAATACCGCTTATAAATATTCATCATGCTACTTTCCGTGACGTAACTTCTCAGAATTTCTAAAATATTTTGTAAGTTCTGGAAACCAAAATACTATTTTAATTTTTATAATTAGATCAAATTTTGTATAAGTAAATTCAAAGAACTCCGTGGTAATTACATCAGTTTCTATCCTTTCTTTTTTCTGCATTCTGAACTCTTGTTTTCAATTTATTTTCTCAGTTATATATCACTATTTATACAGATATTTGTAAAATGAAACCAATGGCACAGCACGTCAAATTCCATGAAATTGCAGCGTTTCCAAAAAGTAAAAGGTGATAGTCCACAGGATTGGAATAGATCAATGCCTAATTATCAGATTTAAAAACGTTATAGGCTTTAATAAACCAATATTACCAACATTTCTCATACATAAAAAAAGAAAAAAGAAGAAGACAAGCTTTGAAATCTTATAAGAAAGAAGAACATTTCTCCAATATTATAATGGTCTTCAATATTATAAAGTTCTACCAATTTATGAATAATCTCACTCAATGAAAGTCTTGTTCAAATCTGCAAAAAACAATGAAATTAGAAACACATTCAATAACAAATGTCGAAAATATAACAGAAACATTAAGGCTATTTGAAGTGAAACTTAATAATGTTGATCATGTTTGACCTCACGTAGATTAATATTGTCATTACAGAACAGGTTGTGTATTAAGTAACATTTTACCCTGAAATTGTGCCGGTTAATCAGTTGCAATATTTGAATACGTGCAGCATTAGCGCTGCAATATTTTATCCTTTACCATTTCACACGAAAAAAACTCCTTAAGAAAGGGATATATTCCGACTTTTAAACAAATTATATTAATTTTGCTTAAACACAACATAAGTTTTCTTCGTTTCATTGATGTATTAACTAACAGAAAAGATACATCTATTGATTTATGCAAATTAGAAATTATTTGTCCGACAGCTGATACATCTATGCAACGCAGAAAATAATGATGCAATTCTAAACACAGATGAATTTTAGATGCTTTACATTGTACAGGGCGGCTTAATGTATATTTAGGGACTTTTTATTAAACAACATTGGTAGCTTATAAACAAGCACACTGTGTTTACCACTTTTAATTTAGCTATGACATGAGAAATAAACACATGTACCACTATGTTTCATTATCTTTATTAATTATTATATGCAACACGTTAACATTCCTGTTAAATACTGTTCAGTCCAACCCTTATGCCAAGTGATCACAGCACAGTTAAACTGCGGTCGTCAGAACAGGCGGTCGTTCGAGAATCGGCGGTCCATCGAAGTCGGAGGATGTTCCCGAACATTATTTTTTCTAGTTTCTATAAAATAAACTTACGCTGCATCGAAACCGAAATAAGTCCAGGAGTCGAGCACATTAGCCGGTTCCAAATACACAAATCATTCACAAACCTTATGGCTCCCTCGAGGTCTAATGTCACACCTTTTCCCGAACGAGTGTTCCAAAATAAAAAAGCAATTGCTTGGTGTTATTTTTTTCGCAAGTTGTAAAAATTGCAATAACATTTGAAAGAAAGTTTCATAGGGTGTGAAAAAGCGTTTATCACTGTTAACGCTGTTACCGCTATTAGTTGATAAGGGCTTTTGAGAAAATAATTATGAGTTTGAACAGTTTCACGAGACATACAATCCATGATTTTGCGAAACTTAAATCTGGTTTATGCCATAACATGTACTGTCATATTTCAATGTTGCTTTTTTTACAAGCTGTGCTTTTTGAAAAAAGAAACATAACTATTTATTCATTAATACACTGAAAGATATTTCATAACAGACTGGAAAATTAAAACATCGGTTCCCTCGAGGTTTTAGCTCGGACCTCAGCGTCCTCGAGCTATCTCAGTTTTACTGTATATATACTAAAACTTGCCGACACAATTACCATGAACACCACGAAGACATCGTGGTCACAAGTCCGTCGGAGGAATGCAATAGACGCAATTTAGGCGGGAGCATAAAAATGAGGCCTGGTGATAAAGTTAAGGCGGGAAGATTGAACGGAGCAATATTATTGCTCATACCATATTTTAACTGAGCACATGGACGAAGCAACCCTTATAATCAATTATTATTTTACTACATATTACCTTTAATTTGGTAAATATATACATCGCATGATTAGAGACACTATCTGACTAGACAATGGGATAATTTATGTCATTAAAAAAAATATTATTTTACCGCCGCTTCCAGCTGCACACGTTTCATCTTTTGGAAATTTGCAAACAACATAATATTTTTTATTGCTGACGTTTAATTGCTTGCATACGTGTGGAGAGTTTGAATTATTGATAAATAATAACTTACTGATATCACTAGGTTTCGATTTCTTTATTATACAATGCAATCCCATGTGTGCGTGAACAGATGCAGTGCTTTATAATGATACAGACATTTGATTGTTGAAGCTCTTATTATTACTTTTACTTATTTCCCCCTTTTGGATTGAGAAATTCTGTTTTCCCACGGGTCTATGCTGGTTTTGACAGGCATCTATTTCGGTTACACTGCGCATATTTATGAATATATAACAAAATGATCTTCACCTTCTGTAGAAGTCTATACATAAAACAGTATTTATTTTAGTTTTCCATTGAGCCTTCATTATTGCTCCGAAGAGAAATCATTATTTCAGCGCATTTTTGGACTTTTTTCTCAGACTCTCGATTGGCTGGATTAAAATGAATATTATGAAGGAATATGCCATGTTTGGTGATATTTCCGACAAAAGAAATCTATTTGAATGATTTCTTGTGCAGCTTTCAGGAAACTGTCTGACTACGACTATGATTGTAGTTAAATGTGACAGCTGAAGGCCATGTTTACATCCAGAAAGAGCAATGACAATATATTCAATATATCTGATCTTTATAGATCCTATACTTTTAAGTTACATGCGCCAACGCAAGTCCAACGCCTTTGCCCAAGTATTTTCCCGTCTATTCGGCTCTAAATCAATCGATAAATGAAAGGAGTATTTAAACTAAATGCATTTTCCTTGTTATGTTATCCAGACATCAGATATGGTGTATGGAAACAGTGACGTTTACAACCTTTCCTCCCACACACTGATCGAGAGATGTGCTATCCTGTCTAACTAGTTGATATTGCATCATACAGAAAATATTATTTTGCACCGTTGTTTAGATTCTTCTGCAATTTGTAGTATGGTGTTGACGATACAAGACCCTGTTTCTTATTGGATTATACAAACTTGTTATTTACAATATCATTATTATCTTTTATCCAGAAACAAGGACTTTTGCAAGTTAAGGCTGTTGATTTGCTACTCCATTTTACAAATAAAGTATCCATATGACTTATTTGAGATCAAATTTATACTCGAATATGCACTTCATGTAAGAATGCTTTAGTTTTAGTTTTTAACTGTTCTACAAATAAACATTTTAAACATCCAGAGAGACTTACCTTCAACAGAACAAGAATCTAATATGATAAAACTCGTCGGACAAGTAACAAACAACCTTATGCTATTTTCCAGGTTTGCTTCAAATTGTTTGATTACGTTCGGTACTATTTTCAAGTGCTAAATGAAACTTGTAACACTATAATCTGATGTAAGTTGTCTATCATTTTAATGCAATGTAAGGAGGTTTCACTTTCACAAAATTTATGTGTATATTCTATACACCCGAAACAATGAAGGGCGATTTTTCATAAAATTAAGAATTGTAAAAAGCTGCACTCTTCAGGAATTAATTGAGAAATCTGTTTTCATTAAAGTTTAAAACCTAGGGCTCAAATTTTATTCAAAACATTTGCAACTGTAAGCATCGTTAATAGTGCTGAACAACGTAATCAGAAAGTATTTCTGTCCATCCTTTTCAAACAAAATTCAGTTTTTATGAGAAAATGTTATTCCATTTGTTATGAAAGCGGCTAATCCTATTTGCAAGAAATACAATCGAAGATGTCGTATGTTATATTTTATGGATCTCATAAAGTCAGAAAGTAATAAATATTTGTGCGTGTTCAACACGTATGACGAAGAAAATTACAATGCTGTCAGTTTGGTACAAGCCAATATAAGAAAATAACTGTTTTAAGTATTTTATGCACGACAAAACAATATGAAGCCATGGAGTAAGCAAAAAAAACGTTTACTAAAAACAATGATGTCATTAATAACCATGGCGTGTTACTCTATGAGTAATTTTGAGTGTTGTCCTGTTTTGACATTTTCTGGATTAAAAGTATTGATGCGTCATCAAGTACTTTCTTGGCCCGTTTTTAAGCCATAACATTTGCCAAGAAATTGCACTAAGAATTGCAAAAAAACACCTGAAAACAACAGTTCGACCGTGTATCCTTAAATCTGCACATCCGTACACAAATTAATTTGATTTAAGATTTAACTTTTTAATGTTCAAACATTGTAAGGTGACAAAACTGAACATCAAAATGGCAATGCTTATATCAATAATTTGTCATTAAGTCCTAAAATTATTAAACTTGTGATTATATTCTTATTTATAGATAGAACTAGTTAAACAAGTTTCAACAACTATTGTTCCACTAACAGTTCCAAGACGGAATTCTTATCATTTATTGTATTTTTTTATATGAAAAACTACAGAAACAAGCTCAGAAGCCAAAAATATATCCATACATGTTGTTTGCATTGTATTTTTTTTGAAGCTCTAGAAACCAAATGTCTTTCATTTTTTAACTTGCCCAAAAATATCAAATTTTGTGGGGGATTTATTCAATTTATTATATTTTATCAATTAAATGTTTGAATTCATATAAATATCTTTAAAATAAAAAAGCACATCAAAATTGTTTAATTAATTAACCTTTCCTAATAGTAGCAATTTTAAATGATTGAATAATCAGGAAAGGAAATAACTCTGTGGAAATTTTTGTCAAGAATAAGATTTACCACTGCACACAATGACACATATGTCATCCCAAGATACTTGTCTCGACAGGGCAACGTTTTAAATTTCATAGAAAATAGAAAGAAATAACATATGATGCTGTCAATCATTAACATATGTTTGGGGATCTTTTTGTACAATTTCACAAGTGGGAGTATAATTGGGTTTCTGCACTTATATTCCATTTTCCTGGGATGTTTGACGTGTAAATTTGATCTAAACATAAACATACATTTAAACATTTATCATTATGATGTTTAGATCATTATTGAAAACATCATGATGTTTAAATGCACTTAAATAAATTAATGATGTAAATAAATTTACTACGCAATATATAATTGCCGCGAAATTTCTCAAACTTAAAAAATACATAGTCATTATCTGAATTTATTGTTATTGTTTTAGATTAATTAAGAACAAATCTTTTAATGTGTCGTCACTTTTATATCAGGTAGTAAGAAATGAAGAGCGTTCAAGAAGCGTTATACAATCTGTTATTCGTGAATGCATTTCTAAATATGATATGAAAACACATACTGGCTTGAGATGCCAATAAAACTTGTTTTAATAACAATATATCGGTGAAATACATTTACTAGCATGACAGTGAGAAATAGCATATATTCTTAAATTATAAACTACAAGACAGAAAACAACAAAAATAAAAATGAAATAAAAACGATTTGTAAGGATTGGATCCTGGGTACTCTGTATTGCTAGTTGAGGTCGTTACCAATATTACACCGATATATCGATATGTTAGATGATAAAACATCATATCCGAATTATACTATCTAAAATTGCCAACACTCAAGTATTCATATTTATTCAAATTTATATTTTGCAAGTGTAATACTTTTGAACAAAGTTATCGAACAGGCACTATACTGAAACAAAATACTTACAATAAACGGAGTAGACAGTTAAGAACGATAACTTCGTCCAGGTACTTGACATAGTCAGTTAAGGAATCAAAGCTCCCACAGAGAAATACCGTTTTTAAAGACGATATAATTTTTCAGAACCATTAAAGCATTATGTGAACGTAATTATTTTCTAAAAGTAAAGTTTATTATTTGTTAAACATTAAATAACTTTATAGTGAGTGTTCCAAATTATATGATATGGATCCTCAGCAATCTATTTATATAAAAGCGACCCGAAGAAATTCTACGACAAGGATTAAAGGTAAAGGCAGCACGTAACAATCATATAACCGTTTGTTGTTTCAGAGTCAACTTATTATTATGACTTATCCTCGAGTTCTGGCCAATGATACATTACTTTAAGGAAGACAATAGATCTATGAAAATATTTCCAGTGTAATATTATTGTTTTCAGAATGTATAAGAACTGCAGCAATTTAAGAAAATGAGTTCCTTTCGAAAATGAAGACATTACTTTTCTGAATTTCCTCTTATCTTAGCATATCATGTTTGATCAATTTAAACAATGAAAACAGCTGATTAAACACTTTTTGAGTGTTGTCACACTTAAAGATCCTACACTAACCTAACGGTATCAAAAATAGGGTTTGTTACTGTATGCTAATCCAGAAGTAACTCTGATATAATGTTTAGGTTAAAGCATTTATTAGTCAGATAACTTCATTTTAGTATCTTTCCAAAAAATAGAAAACATGTAAGAAATATTACTAGTTCTATAAATGTTATGATACGAAAAAATAGCAACCTCCGGATTCAAACTCGGTACATCGGGGTTTTTACTTTGATACCTTATCATATCTCCTCCTGGAGGCAATGTCTATAATTCGATACCTTATCATATCTGCTACTGGAGACAATATACGAATATATGAAAATATGTTCTATGATAATATTTAAAACACATGCAACATTTGAAAAGTTAATTACATAAACGAGACGTATGCATATTAGAGGAAAATTAAATACTTGGATGTGTCCAAAAAAAGAAGAAGATACAAATTGACATAAATGGTGCCCGATTCTTATTAAAATAAGGTTTTGAAAATTTGTAAGAAAATGATTTTGTTATATGTCAGCCTCGGTTAAATGACCTTTAAAGGAAGAACATGTTGTCATAGACTTTGCAATAAACAAGTTGAACCCATTACTCATAAGAGAAAAATGAAAACAACTGACCTCTTCAGCTCAAGACTATTCTCGATTTTCAAATTTTGCATAAACCATATATATTCTTCATCTGTTAAACAGAGTGACAATCATTACACGTCTTTCAATAGAATAGTATAATCAATGAAGCTTAAAAAACATTATGTTTTAAACAAGAGTTCTTAAGTTAAATGCGGTTTGTCAAATTTAAATCGCTAAACTACTAATCTGTTTCCGCACTTCTCGGAATAATTGCTTGCACCTATTATTATCAAATCATAATAACGGGGAATCGATTTTGGCTTCTTTGATTGATGATGCTTTGGGATGAGCTTATGAGGTCGCTGTGAAATACGAAACTTGAAGTGACTTGTAGCAGAAATAATGTGAAGATAATGGAATAATTTGTTTCGCCGGACATACTTGTAAAGAGTATGGATTTGGAAATAAAACAGAGAATTGTTATGTTTTAGGAAATAAACACTTTTACAGTAGAACAGTTTTATACGTTTGGCTTTTGGTCTAATATCATTGTTAAGGAAGGAATAACATAACGTTTTATTATTTAATCAATGGTTTGCCTGTTCCAAATTTAAAACACTTAATCACTGAAAATGGATACTAAGTCAATGCGGAAAAATGACTAAAAAATATAGGTTAAATATTTCTTCACTTTTTTCACTGAACAAAACATCGGGATGTTTGTTGTTATTTAATCCGTAGACCCAGGTATATATTTAAAATACCTGGCAATCAAAATGGAATTAAATGTACTGGTCTAATGTTAAAATCCTAGAATAATTAGGTTAACGTTAGCTTTAAAATTGTAGAATAAATCGAGGGGTCAATGCGAAAAAATTCTAAGTGACAAAAAAAGAAATAGATAGAACGTTTTCGCTTTTACCCCTCGAAATGCTATACAATATTTATGAATTAAACACGATTATACAAATATATATTTCGATCTTTTTTAAATAACAGCTTAAAGTTTGATCATGAATAATATAAATCAACCATTTCTTACTCTGTCTGTAGACGTTTTCTTCATGTGTGTAAGCCAGAATATTTTAATGAGTAGAAGTTAAAGCAAAATTTATTTTCAAAACAAAAGAAGATTAAATTAACATCAAAATATCAGGTTTACACCCGTGACCTAAGTTAAGTAGCTATTTATTGTTTAATTCCTGATCCAAATAAGATTAATATTTCCGCTTAAAGTCAATATCGCAGTTTGTATAATAACAGATGATCATTAAATTGATGCGTATACTATTCAGACAAATATTTTTGCATTTAAATTAGTCCATAAATAATTGTAGTATTTAAGCAATGCATAGTTCAGAAAGTAAAATAAAGAGAAAGTACTTGAATAGAAAGTTTTTTTTATAAAATGTGAATGCTGATAGAGACATTGTGAATTAAAAAAAAATATATATTAAAAGGTAAAACATAGACAGGTCACTGTTGTGTTGTTCCCTACATTCCTTGAAAGTTCCATCTTTTCGGAAATAATATTTATCACAATCATGGAATTGACAAAATCTGTAATGCTATCACCAATAATAACTACATAACCCGACGATTCAAAACGTTGTATGAATGGATTTTAACTCCGTTAATATCATATACAAATATTCTAAAGTGAACCCAGGCACAAATTCGTTATCAAAAAGTGACCTTTAGTTCAATGCGTTATTTGTATTCATTCTGAACGTGACCCTGTCAACAAACCCTAGCCCTGGCTTACAAAACATTGTGACATTGACTACTTGTCAATTAACAGTCGGAGTAACACCAATACTTTTAATTTGTTTTTTATATAATGGCGTATTTATAGTTCCCTTCGGATTATTATATGACTTCAAGAAACTAATTAAGAGGTATTGGATGCGAGAGGATGGACTTAAACTTATGTTGTTAGTTTACTGTTCTATAATCAAGATGAATCCAAATTCCACGAACTGATTGAACTGTTAGAAAAAGAGTATCGTACAAGTGGTGAAATAGATGTTTAAAATTATATGAATACATTGTCTGAAAACCGTACATAATATTTCATTTAAGATATACGGTAACATATTTTTTATCGAACCGTACGATAACTAAATACAGCTAAACATAATCGGCATGTTTTAATATTGAGTGCCGACAGGCAAAGACGGATTTTTTTGTGATACAAAGACGCAACTTAATTTGCTACCTTTTAATAACACACTAAAAACAGTAACTTCCGCTTCCGGTGTCAACAACCTGTATTTTTCCCTCGCACTTCAAAACATGTAAAAACCTCAACTAAACCCTCTTCCCGATGCAAACATGAGGCAGCAAACTTTTCTAATGGGTAAAGGCATTAAATCCCACTCAAAACAACACAAGGGTTAGACTCTGAACATTAAGACAGACAAACAAGGATAAATCGAAGCCAGAAAAGAAAATTATCTCCCCTGGTGAAAAGTCAATTGACAAAAAATCAAGACATTCTTCTGGGTCTGACATTGATAGCACTGACAGTTGATGTAAAAGCTGGGTAGATAAGAATTGTAACTCTGAAACATTTATAGAAATGTCCACTGCTAGTGCTCATGCACATATAAATACCTCAATGGAGACAGCATCTAACAGCAGTATAAATACTACTCCAGTCAATACCAGGAGTGTCCCTGCCCAATTTACACCAGCAGCAATACATCTATTCACCAACACCTGTTTATATGCAGTCCCCAGTCCAACTGGGGTCCCAGATGTCACTTCAAGGACCTCCCCACCCAGGAAACCCTCATCAAATTTCCATATTAGCAGATCATGATATACAGAGAATTGTAGACTCACTAAAGGTCTCACTAAAATATGAAATAAATGCAATAGTGAATGTTGTCATACAGGCTCAAGTTCAACCCCTAAAAGATGAGCTGACACACTTAAGGGCAAAGGTCAGTCACCTTGAAGGTGAAATGGATGCAGCAAACCAGTATAGTAGAAGAAACTGTAAACTGATCAGCAACATGAAGGAGTTGCCTGAAGAAAATACCAATGATATTGTCATACAGGTGGCAAAGGAAGGTGGCCTTGATATTACACCCTCTGATATAGACAGGTCACATAGAAATGGCAAACCTAAAGTCAACAAACCCAGAGACATAATTGTGAAGTTTGTGTCCTACAAGACCAAAGATGAGTTTATGAAAATCAGAAAACAACTAAGGCAAAGGAAAAGCCAAGCATATATCAATGAACATCTCACCTCATTCAGGGGTGAACTTGCCTTCCAATGCAGACTCCTGAAAAAGAATCCGAAATCCCCTGTACTTGACACTTGGACCTATGATGGTAACATCTACATCAAAACAGAGGTGAAAGGCCACATGATCAGAATCAACACCCACAATGACCTTGTTCAGTTTGGTTACAACCCAAACCAATCTATGAACTGAGAAGTGCCAGTGTTGGTCTTTCAGACATGAAGTGCAACCATTTGAGTCTTAATAAATCTTAAAATGTCATTTGTCAAGATTAATTTCTGCATTAGTTTTGATGTTTAAAACATGTTTTCTCTTATTTGCACCTAGATCATCTAGGTCATGCACTAACATAACTGTTTTTTACTCAACATTGAGTATATATGTACATATCAGAGAAACTACCTATTTGGTTATAGATGGTAGATGGACTTACAGTATACATCAATTTCTCTGTACATTCAAGTTATAATACATCTTGGTTTAACTTGTATATAAAAGACAAAATTACCTAGCTAGGATAAGATCTAATAAGCAAATATGTTTCATATAGTCATTATGATGACAGCAATATTTTGTGTATATGTGTACAAGTATATGTGTTTGTGTGTGTGTGTGTGTGTGTGTGTGTGATTGATTATACAGCATTTCATGGTCACATTATGCTTAAAATATTGAAAATTCAATGTATGGTCAGAGCAAATTCACTGACATGCTTAGTAGCGCGTGTGACCCTCTCTACTGGCAATTACAGCAGCAAGACGACGTGCCATCGAACCGCACAAGCAAATACCGAGGCATTCTGGCCCACTCCTGATGGAGCGCTGCTGTAAGTTCCTGGACGTTGGCAGGCTGACGTTGACGTTGACGTAACCGTCGTCCAAGGTAATCCCCGGCGTGTTCAATCGGATTGCAGTCTGGTGAACACGCCGGCCAAGGCAAGACGGCAATGTTATTGGCCTGTAAAAAGTTCATGGTGACACGTGCTACGTGGGGTCGCGCGTTGTCTTGCTGGAATACCAGGCCCTGACGTTGGCGAAGCATAGGGACAACTACAGGACGTAATATCTGGTCAATGTAACGCCTGGCTGTGAGGTTACCTTGGCAAACGACGAGTTGGGACTTAAATCTATGGTTGATAGCTGCCCAGACCATAACTCCGCCCCCACCGTAACGGTTGTGCTGCAGAACGCAATTGTTAGCGTAGCGTTCATGACGTCCCCTGTAGACACGAATACGTCCGTCGGCGTTCGACAAGTTGAAACGTGACTCGTCACTAAACACTACATTTTGCCAGCGCTGACCACGATGGTTGCGGGCCCAATAAACACTTGTTCTTGCGTTCGCCCACATTCAAGCATTGCCAAAACCCTGGCTCTCTCTTCACTATTTAGCTTCGGCATTATCAGAAACTGGGTAATTGTCACAAAAGACACGGATATATGGTTGTATGTCGACTAGCACATGTATCGGTGTAGAATTTACTTGATAAAGCCACATGGTTAAAACGCACGGAGTGCACGAGAAAATCGTGAGCAGGTACGTGAATTTAACAATTGGCTGAATAAAATCGTGCGAGTTTCGGTTGGTTGGATTGTTTGGTCAGAATATATGTACATTTTGGACGTTTGCATATAAATGTAAACTTGGCAACAAAATAAACGCCACTTTTCGATGAGGCGTTTCTTTTTCTCGTCAGTATACATATACAAGAACATTATTACAAGTCATTTAAGCATCTATTTGAACACACATCAATGTTTATATTTTTGCATGTACAATTAATAGCTTTATTAATGATGCTACTTATCCATCACTAAAATACTTTTTACTATACTATATTAGAAGTATTTGCAATATATATGTCAACTGTCTTATTTTTATGTCTATACTTTACACATCTTAAGCTTTGCTTTTTATTATCATCTATTTCAAATCTTGTTCATTTTTGCTTATTTCTAAAGGGTAATTATGTTTAATGCAGATATATATTGTGAACTTTTTCTAAACTTAATCATGGAAACCTTAAAATCATCATTTTACAAAGATCTTGGCTAGTTACTTAAGTGCAAATTTAATAATATTCCTTTATTATATCTTTAAATTGTTCTTTTTTGTCTATAAACACTATACGCATGTGTATACAATAATGTTGATATAGAAGTCTACCTTTTATAATGAATATATGTATTCGAACTTTGAACAAATGGTACCTGTCAAATGTCTAGATATACTTATAAAAAAATGTACAAACATGACATCTTAAAATGTTAAAACATCTGCCATTTAGTGATGTACTGTAACATCTAACTTACTGAAATGCTAAAAAAATATAAATTTCTACTTACCTAGTACACTATTAAGTTTACTGCAAATTTCTTAAGGCTGCTCTCAATATATGCATGTATAATCAAATACATGCATACACGAACGTGCATTCAAACAACTGCATCAATACAAATGATCTTTAAGAAATGTCTCAACAATATTTCCATACATTGTTAATCCACAATTCAATTTTTAGATGTTTTTTTTCTTCTATAATTTCCAACTTAATTCCATAAAACACAGCTAAACTATTATTTCCTATAATGTGCATCACTTTGCAATCACAATTTTACTATATTACACTAGTAAATATCTAATCACATTTTCATAACATCACAAGATTAAATCCGCTCCAACTAGCAGCGTAAAACTATGAATGGAAAATTTCATTCAGAAATACAACATGTATGTCAAATTAATTCATGCTTATTTTGAGGAAAGCGTGCAGATTTGTATACATATTAAAGGCACATTCTAATTCGTACTGCTCGGTTAGAGTCGTGGCTAGTCAAGCGGTAAATAATACCATTGACTGATTGATTATACTAATCGAATATTCTTATTTTATTCTACCTCATTTTTTATTTGGTCGCAATACTACGGTTTCAAACATATAAACGATCAGATTATTTTGAATGTTATAAAAGACACTTTTTTTTGCAATTACATGTAAACTTAGAATACCAGCTACATACATTGAGCACAACTTTTATTCTCACCGTACGCTTAAATATGAAATTTACACTTACCCTAACATTTCTTTTAAACAGGGAACTCATCACATTTATTTTCTTATAAAATGTTATATTACTTCTATTCACTAACTTACTTTTCACCCTTTTCTTTCTTCTTTCTATCCCATGGCGGTACTGGTCAGACGGTTTGTGGATACCCCTCATTCCTAGCGCCGTTTGATTCTGGAATCACTTTTATCCATGTCTATTGAATTAGGTACATTTCGAATGAGGGTAGGTTTGTTCTGTTACTATCAATCTCGTGCTAAGGGAATCAAATGCCTCACTCACTTTGAACTAAATTGCTGGCTAGCAATGCTCCTACTCTGTTCATGAAAATCCTGGCCCTGCACATTCTCTATCCTCCTCCTTCTCCTCTGAAATCCCAGTTGACGTAACTGGATGTCTTAATGTCGTCCACTATAATGTTCAAAGCTTTAGTAGCAAAAATGATATCTTGTTCGCTGATTTACGCATTTTTGACATATTAGCCTTCACCGAAACATGGCTTTCTTCTAATTCATTAACCCCCGATTTGATATTTCCGAATTTCCATGTTCCTTACAGAAGAGATAGACTATCCGATGCTCATGTGGGTATTATTTTATATATTAAGTCAGATGTGTTTGTATTAGAAAGACATGACCTCGAGATAAATGACCTTGAATGTATTTGGCTTAAACTGCGAATTAAAATAGACGCATTCTACTTGGAACATTCTATAGACCTCCTAATTCCAATCCATATGTCCTTGAATGTATTACCAACTCAATTTCATTGACTAATGATACAGGTATCAAAGACATTCTTATCACAGGGGATTTTAACCTAGATATGAATAAACCCTCAACCCGTCAAAAGATTGATTATATCTGTCAACAATTCAACTTGACCCAAGTAATTCGAGACCCTACCCATTTTACCGAATCCTCTGAGTCTCTTATTGACCTATTTCTCGTCTCTTCAAAGATATTGTTCTCGACTGTGGAGAAGGTGAACCATTCCTCGAACAGTTAGTCCGATATCATTGTCCAGTCTATTGCGTCCTACGCTTCGATAAAACTGTCGGTTCATCATTTAAACGAAAGGTCTGGAAATTCGTTCAAGGTGATTATGCCAAACTAAGGAACCTTATCTCTAATTTTAACTGGCAGTCCTGTGTGCACACAGATATCAATATATATACCGATAATTTCACTAACCACTTCATGACTATGAGTGAGACATGCATATCTACTAAGACTGTTGTAATTCGCAATTGGGACCCCCCTTGGTTTCACAACGAGATCCGAAAATCTCTTCGACAAAGACGGCGCGCTTATAGAACGGCGAAACGTATAAATTCCAAACACCAATGGTGTATATACAACCAAATACGAAATCGCGTTACCAACCTTGTTCGAACTGCCAAGGCAGTCACAATATCACAAACTAGCAACACGACTTAAGGAAAAAAACATTGCCACATCCGATTTTTGGAAAACCATAAAGAACTTCGCTATCTCAACAATTTCATCTAAAGAAATCCCTCCACTTAGTAATAACGGTACTATCTACGAATCAGATACGGACAAAGCGAACCTATTAAATAATTTCTTCCAATCCCAGACTCTATTTAATATACCAAACAGGCCCCTCCCTTCCTCCACTGACAGTGATAATCCAAAACTTCAAGACTTTGTTATTTCACTTCAAGATGTAATTGATTCAATAATGGCTCTTAAAACCGGCAAAGCAACTGGACCAGACTTAATAAATAGCTATGTTCTGCGCGAAGTAGCAATTGCAATTTCTTACCCTCTCCGTGATCTTTTTAATACCTCACTTCGTCAAGGTAAAGTACCATGTAAGTGGAAGCTGGCTCATGTCTGTGCTATTTATAAGAATTCTGACCCTCAAGATGTTGGAAATTATCGACATATTTCACTTTTGAGTGTTGTCAGTAAGGTTCTTGAAAGAATTTTGCATAAGTACATGTTTAATTTCTTGCGTCAAAACGACTATCTATCATCATTTCAATCTGGTTTTGTTCCTAAATACTCCACTGTCAACCAGCGCGTATCGATCTATCATTCTTTTGCCTCGCTCTAGATGAAGGTAAAGAAGTAAGAGCAGTATTTTGTGATATTTCGAAAGCCTTTGATCGAGTATGGCATGACGGTCTTATCCATAAACTTCGTGAAAGTGGCATTAACGGTTCTTTATTGTAATGGCTTCGTGATTATCTCAGTGAACGTAAACAACGTGTTGTTCTTTCTGGTTCTATGTCTGATACAGCTACAATATCAGCTGGAGTTCTTCAATGCTCAATCCTTGGGCCGCTTCTCTTTCTTATTTACATTAACGACATTGTTGGTGATATGCAATCACATATTCGACTCTTCGCAGATGATACAACCTTATATATAATTGTCGAAGACCCCGTGTCTGCTGCACAGCAACTTACTAATGACCTAGACAAAATTCATAGTGGGCTGAGAGATGGCTTGTTACATTCAATCCTGCAAAAACCAAATCGCTATTATTCACTAGAAAGTCTAATAGGCATATGCACCCCTCAATATTCATGAATAATACAGAAATATCTGAAGTTACAACTCATAAACACTTGGGCGTCACACTTTCTAGCACCTGCTCCTGGCACGATCATATTCAATCCGTCAAACAGAAGGCTTGGCAGCGAATTCACTTCATGCGATCATTCAAATACGTTCTTGATCGTAAATCGCTTGAGGTTCTGTATTTCACATTCATTAGGCCTTTGTTGGAATATGCGATGTTGTCTGGAATAATCTGACGCAAGCTGACGAGGATGACTTAGAAAAAGTTCAACATGAGGCGGCCAGAATTATATCCGGTGCAACTCGTTTAGTATCTTTGACAAATCTTTATGTTGAAACTGGAATCGAGCCACTCAAAGAAAGGCGACGTAAACATAAACTTATCCTATTTTACAAGATGTTTCACTCTCTTGCACCAGCATATCTAACTACTCTGATTCCAACAAGAGTTGGCGACACTACTTCGTATAACCTTCGAAATGCAGCTAACCTTCGAAACATTTCATGCAAATCACAGTTGTTGACGAGTTCATTTCTGCCATCAACTATATCCGCATGGAACGCACTCCCGGAAGAAGTTCGTTCATCGCCATCCGTGCCCTCTTTCAAATACAAACTTAATAAGAACATAAACCAAGTTCCTGACTTCTACTACGAAGGTGACCGTAAATCTTGTGCCAATCACCCGAGGTTGCGTATGCACTGTAGCAACCTTAACGAGCATCTATTCTCAAAAAATATTGTCAACAGTCCTAATTGTCAATGCGGTGAAATTGAGGACACTTTCCACTTTTTCTTTACCTGTCCATTGTATAACGTCCAACGAAATTATCTCATTGGTCAGTTATCCACCGTTGGTCATTTGTCTCTTCCACTATTACTCTTTGGATCGAAGGAAGCTTCAAACCAAACAAACAAACTTATATTTGACCACGTCCAGAACTATATACGCAAATCTAAACGTTTTTGAGTACAATTTCCAACAAACCTTATCCCGATCCCGATCTGACCAGTCCCTGTACCACTTTACTTATCACAGCTTCTTTTTGTTCAACCTTTATCCTTTCTTCCTTCTAACTAATTGATTACAAACTAAAACAACTTGTTTTTACACAGAATAGTTTGCACCATACGACTATAAGATTATATTTATTCGAGTCACTTCAACTTGCGCACCAGCCTAGCAGCGTGAATGACTTACAGAAGAGACACATAGTATAAGCCCCAAGGCTTTCTTCTCAATTCTGTGTACACTATTATTTTGTGCATAATTTACATGTTTTTCTGTTTCAATGCATTACGTATTTGGTCTTTGTTAATTTGGAGTATGCTCAAATTTGTAGAACTAAACTAATTGTAAATATTATATCGAAATAAATATTGTTTAAACCAAAAACAGTATTGTTTTACTAAACAAAAAGCATTGTATCATAGAAAGGAAAAGTATTTCATGATAAAACTCACGGTAAAAAATCTGAAAAAGAATTTTATAATAAAATAGTAGTACTTCGATTGATATATCTTAAGAAACTTGTGTTAAACATTCATTTTTTTAGAAAAAACACCCTAATAAATTGTTATGTTTGGTACATAAATGATGTATTTGTTAATTTTGTTGATAGCTTTTGGAATTTGGATATGACAATTAAAATAACATCTGGGAATTTATAAATCCTGTTAAGGTTTTAGCCATGTAATACAACTCGGGTAACATCGGGTAAAATCGGCATATATCGCCACTCGCCGACGGACATCGGATGGTGGTGGTGATGATGATGATAATGATGATGATGATGATGATGATGATGATGATGATGATGATGATGATGATGATGATGATGATGATGATGATGATGATGATGATGATGATGATGATGATGATGATGATGATGATGATGATGATGATGATTTTTATTGATAAATTTCATATCTTTCATTATATGTATCAGCTTTTTTTTAAAATACAGTTGATAAATATTAAACTGGTTGTATTTTATTGTATAATTATGCCAGTAAAATTATCTGTACTAATTAGTTAGAAAGGCTTTAATGTACAACTTTTTTTCTTTTACAGCACAACATATTCTTGATTGGTAAAGTACCTGAAGAGGCATGAAAACCAAATCAGCATTGACTCAGCATTGATTAGTTATCATCTGTGCACACTCTACAAGTACAAACCATTGGAACAGACCAAACTTCAAATGTTGAAGAGTGAAGAATTATTGTAAAGAATCATTAAATGTTAGAATTCCAATGACAAAATAAAACAGATGGGCAAACATATAGACATCAAATTACCCACAGAGATTGTTAACATGTTATAATATTAAAACAACATTTGTTGAGAACTTTCACTTTTACGTTTTGGAGAGGCATTTCTGCCGGCTAAGTGTTCTTGTTTCTTCACATATTTTAAATAGTTAAAAAGTACACTCAGTTTCTAAACTCTGTTTTCTGAGTTATTAACATACGTAAATGCATTTATTTGAATGATTACATTTTATGAATAAGTCAAATTAAGCTTTATATTTTTACAAGAAATAGGTTGATTTTCAAGCATTTTATTAGCTATAAAAAAACATTCAATTTTCTTCAAAACTGGACGGTAAACTATCATAATTGTCTTTTAAATTGTTCAATGGACATCATAGAAAATATCTTAAATGATTTCACCAGCTTGCTTTATATTTAACTATTTTTAATTTATGAATTTAATAACTGCTTTGTATTTTAAAACATCGAAAAACTGCTCTGTTCCGAAGAGTCACACGATCATTCAAAATTATTATTTTCCATTTGTATCAATATTGTGTTCGTTTGAACTTTAGTTTTCTGTTAACTGAAGTTTATTTTACCAGAAACTGTTGTGTTTATTTGATAATCTCTGAAAATGCGGAAAAAACTCCAATATAGACAAAATTTGTACTTGTCGCTCTTTATAGCTCTTTGTAACCCTTGGAGTTTGGGGATGGGAGTAATGAAACATAAATAACTTCAAGGTTAAAGTTCTTCAAAATTTGCATTAAAGTCCCATTGTGTACCATGATTATAACTATGTTGATGGTTAAAGCTTTTAGAAAAGTGTGTATTACATGGGTAATACTTTAAGGCACTGAAAAATCAATCGTTGAAAGTAATCACACTTATCAAAAATAGTTTTTCGTCTAGTTAAACTCTATCTTAAGACATACTTGTTATTTTTTTGACTCGCCTATTATAATGGTTGTAAGGTTTAGGGCTGATATAATATAACAGATAAAGACACAACATATTTTGTAAAGATCTTTTTTTTAAACTGCCTACTCAGCGATTATTAGCGAGCTGGGACGCTTTCCGTCATCTTTAATATTATGTTAAGACGTTCCGTCAATATTGATGCAGACGTTTGGTAGTGATAAATGAAATAGTGCACGACCTATTTTGTTTTTATATAATGTGACAGTCAAAAGATCTCGTATTTGTAACCCTTACAAATTATGTATATCTCATTCCATGTGATTTGTTCATGGCTAATGGCTTGAAAATTGCCGATAGTGTCAATAAAACTGAATACACGTTCAATTATCCGCTAAAACATTTCATTACAAGGTTGAAAGGATTGTGTCTAAAAATAATTTGCACTTGAGATCAATGCCTTATTTAAACACGACTCAGAACCTCCGAAAAATCTAAAAGGAAATAAAAACACAGTAAAATCTATTTCCTTGTGTTAAATCACAACCAAGCTCGTAAAACGGGAAGTACGGTAAAACAACATGCACTTACGCTACGACTTAGACATAAATTGGACCACATAGAAGTACATACTAAGCAATGCTTTATTACAAACAAGAATATATAGAAACAATGCAGATGCTGTAAAATAATGTGTACACTGATTTTGAAGACGCATCGTTGATTATATATAGCTGATAATAGTTGATTATACATTATAGCTTTATTGTAACATTGGGCAGCAGTTCGATATCGTGGTACTTTCTGCAGGAGTTCATACTTTTTGGCTAGATATAACAGTTCACCAATGTATTGCGTGCGTGTACAATGTAAGCCTAAGGGCTTATTTGTGTTTGATATAAGAGATATGAAAACGTCCTTGCACGCGTATTAAATCGACATAATTGGGGAACAAAACATTAAAAAGATGCATTTGTATCGTCTAGACGACTACGTAAAGCACAAAAGACATGCCTTTTAAATTAAGAAATGTGACTCGGTAGATTATCCAGACACATCATGTGCTCTTAAACTAGATGTTTGTGTTACTGCTGCATACTCGCGGCGGCAAAAATGAAACATTGATATGAATTACAGCTGTTAACTGATTCTGAAATGTTACACAAATGCATCCGTCTTGGTTTTGATGAAAGCTTTTATCTATGATTTAGATTAATATGTTTCGGCGTGAATAATTTGTCACTCTTATCAGAGGTTGATTTGTTCAATCGTCACTCCTAGAAAACATAGTTTGATATATTTCATTTCTCGGAGTTATCGATCACTTTATTCTTGATCGCAATTTTTTATTTATAAATGTAAGTTAATGAAAACTATTAATTTGCTCCTCATTTGCCGTCGAATACAAATGTCTTAAACAATAATAGCGATGTTATGACTGGTATGAGGTTTGTGTAACAAAATCATACTCGAATGGAATGGATGGAACACACCAATTGAAACATTGTTCTAGCGCGTATGTCTAGATAAATACGATCAGGCAAAAACTTAACATCAAACACAGTCAGGTCAAAACACCTATGGTTTTATGTTAACTATAAAATATCTAATTATTTACCTTGAATATGTCAAAGTTTACAAGTAGTCACTTCCGGTAGTAATCAATATTGTATCAATTCTTATTGGTTGCTTTATTTTGCGATAGTTTTGGTGCAAATATTTCCGCGCAAATATACTCATTCGATCTGTTGTCAGGTCAAAACACCTTTGATCGTTTTTAATGCTATTGTCACTTATTTAAGCCTAAACTCTGTCATTCCATGCTTCTTGTTTGTGTTTCATTTTTGTGGTCAATATCTTTGGCTTTTACCTGTAAATGGGTTAGCTTGTTTCTGTAGTTTTTCACATACATATTAAGCTGGTACATGTAAAATAATCTAAAATTTGTGTCCCGTATTAGACGCCAGCAGAACTTCATATGATGGGTTGGAACAAACGACCATTTTATTGCGAGACGGACTGCTTTACCAGTAGATCCCTCTCACATTGGATCGGCATTGGGCTGTTCTGTTTTTACTAATTAACAACCGTTCCTTGTTTAAATTGTACTTTTTAAAGTGGATTTGTATGCGCTAGGCGTCTAATCGGATTCATCAAAACACAGACAGAGTGTTAGTTTGACAGTTTCAATAACCATTCCTCTGCACAAAACATCACTGTTGTAATATTACAATTAGCAATTTTGTCTTGAAAGGCACGATATGATTTGGTGTAGCAAATCGTTCCCATCTTATTAAAAATACATAATTACTTCTCACGTGTATTATTTCGATTAATATATTTCTAGTGGGAGAAACAATACGCTGACAAACTTTACCAATATGTGTTTCAAAAATAATACAATCTTAAAGTTATCATTTCCAAATAAAAAATATCATGACCATAATATAAACAATAGATAACACTAAAGCACAGAAAAACAATTGAGATCTACTTTGAATTGAATTGCTGAGAAAGATGAGACACATATGCTTAAATGTTTTCACAATATTGGTGGATATAGGAGAAATAGCGAGTTATTTCGGAAAATTGACAAGATCAAAAAGATATAAAAGGAAAACGACTTGATTAAAAAAGTCAAATGTGTTCCAGGAATAATAATAAAAAATACATTTTAACATAATCTTTATATTCAATATATTCAATGTTATAAAAGAGCATGTTTGAGAAATAGAACAGTTAGGAACTCAGATATGACTTAAAATTACGAAACTGAATTTCCGAAAGTGTAAACATGTGGAACAACGCGAACGTTTACTGTTTGGTTCCCCGCTTGCAGTTTATGCGCCGCGTTGCAACAGGGATACAAAACAAAACGTTTGCTAGCATTTTGTAAACGCTCGCCATACTGAACGCACTGCTGTAGTAGGGTCCGTCATTCATCAAATATCGAATGTAACATGTTAGTATATATAGTCAAATATTACTAATTACGATTATGGGTCAAATGCGGGTTTGTCTTTGAAATGTTATTGCTCTTTAATACCATACACCCTCATATACTTCAGCTACTAGCATTGTAAGGATTTAGAGACAGCAAATTGCATTGATACTTTATATTTATTCTAATTTCTTTTTTTTTTCTGTGATCGCATTTCTGCAAAGTATATAAAGCTAGATAATGCAATGGTTTGTGGCGTTCGACTTATCAATAGTCAGCTAAAACGCATAGTTCGTTTTCGTTTTTTAAGCCCAAAATATTATGTGATTAAAATAATGTGACACTTAATTCACTAATGCACGATTACATTCCAATCGTCCATGACCTCAAGCTTCCTTCCCAAACACAACTTTCTGTTTTGTTATATATAACTTGTCTTGTGACTACGAAGTTAGTTCCCGTTTTGCAAAATAATCATTGATTTGTTATGTTTTAATCTATGATGTCTTAATTAACTGCCATAGAGATGTTGAAATGAACATTTTTAATGAAACATCTAAAAATATGCCATTTATGTGAAGCAATAATAAAACAATTGAATGGCATATTGTTGAGATTCGTCGCTTTAGCTTCGTTTGAACTTAACACAACAGACGCGTCTGTGTTATAAAATGGATGTAGAAATCTGATGTGTTTTTCAGGTAATG